>NC_048432.1:8065160-8185512 GCF_004353265.1 Vitis riparia | reverse complement strand
GCCATTTATGAACCTGTTGCTTATGAAATGGTTGGTTATTCGCCTGCCATTGACTACCTTATAGATGATCAAAATGGTCCTCATGAGGTTATCATTGATTTGATGCTTTCTTACTCTTGTTAAGAAATCCAACTTTGTTTTCTCATTGCAGTTTACATCTTTGATTGGAGTAATTGGTTTTTATGATTTCAACTCATCTAATCCTTTTAACTAACAAATTTGTTGTCTTACCAGGAGGAGCCAGCTTATTAAGAAGCACGGTTACCATTGTGTTGGATTCTTTATGATGTCATCTTTTATTTCTCGTTTTTCAGGCATGGACAGATGTGAAATTACAATCTCCTCAGCTCTCCAGAGAAACTATGTACAAATGTCACTAAAAAATTTAATGCTCCAATGTGTCTCTTCAAGGCAAGTTTTTGTTGGTTGCCTTATGTTTATTGTTTTATAATTTAATATCTTTGATCCATTTAATCCATTTACTTCTCTTTTTTCAAGCCTGTGTACTTTGTTCATGGCATGTGTATATAGCATTGAGTGATATCTGGTTAACAGACAAATAAGTTTCTGGTCCACAAAAGCTTGTTCTGAGTAGTTTTGGCCTAATAAATGAATGCAAATCAGATAGGATATGTGCTTTAATCCATATTGAGGTGAGCTTACAGTAATAGTTGCTTTAAGATCTCAGTGAATCAAGAAATCCTTCGTTGAGCAAGCAGTGCAATACACTATAGCAGCTGCACGTGCAACACTTGACAAGAATAATAATGATTTTTTAAACACAAAACTCTTACAAGGTAACTTTTGATGCTTTACATGCTTGTCACTTGTGAGAAAAGAATATGGGATCTTCAATAGTCTGATGGCCAACTGAATTGTTATGCAGGTCTTTGATATTACAATCTTAGGTTGCAATGATTTTTATTCATACAGGAATTATGTGAGTTCCCTTTCAGTTCTTTCTTATTTATTTATTTATTTTTAAACTTCTCAATCTATTGAGTTAATATTTTGTGGCTCTTTACCTTTTTTTTTTTTTTTTTTTTTTTTCTTGTTTTGTTACCCTATTACATCTTCTTGACAGTTGAGGGATATGGTCAGGAACATGGTATACTTGAGTTTTACGGGCAAGTGGTTTTTGTTGGAAATTTGTTTTACTGTTCCTAGAATATAATGGCTTATAATAATTAATAATAAACAAAAATCAAAATCTATTGAAATAAAGTGCTTTTTTTTTTTTAATTTTATTTTATATTGGGACTTCTTATTTTTGATTTTTAAAAATCAGTCACTGTCAAAATTTTGAGGATTCTGCATTATGTATTGCTGATAACATTTTGGATATAGTATTATGGAGTATTCCATCTGGCATTGTGTTACATAAAGTCTGCAAAAATTTACATCAGATGCTCGCATTACTTCAAATGCTGTGTTCTGTAACCCCTTATTTCTATTCATCAAATCATATGTTTGGTTTGGCATTAATATTTGGAAGCTGTGTGTATCAATCTATGACATGGATACAAGGATATCTTGATGGGTTAACCTCAAAGGAAAATGAATGCTGCAAGAGTATTGGTGTCTGACACATACATCTTAAAATGTCCAAAAATCCTGAATTAGGATGTCTTGTTAAATAGGATGAAAAAATGTATTTTCAAGCTTTTCGTTAATGATCACATATTTTGTGAAAAAAGCTGCTTCAGTGTTTATGCTAGTTTCTTTAACAATTTTAATGGTTTTGGGTGTTTCTACTACAGAGTCATGTTTTAGGTCCCGCTGCTCTAAGCTATCTTTCATTTACATTTTCATTATTCACAGATTATTACAAATATACCCTACCTTTTCTTATAGATTGAAGCACGTGGACTCCCTTTGACACCAGATGTGTTGGCTGCCCTTCCGCCTTTTACACCAATTACCTTTTAATGCAGAGGAATCAAATGGAGAGAATTGCAAACCCGAAGTGGCAAAAACTGGACTGGGCTCATCTGCAGCAATGACAACATCAGTGGTTGCTGCTTTACTTCATTACTTTGGAGTTGTTAATTTATCTTCATTGAATAAAGATCAACACCAAGAAAAAGATTGTGTGGATCTTGATTTGGTGCATGTGATAGCTCAAAGTTCTCACTGCATTGCACAAGGGAAAGTTGGCAGCGGTTTTGATGTCAGCTCTGCAGTTTATGGCAGTCAACGATATGTCCGGTTTTCCCCGGAAGTCCTTTCTTCTGCTCAGGTATCTCTCTCTAAGTGGATGGTTTTGGTGTACATTGATGGAAGCCTATAGTGTTGATTCTTGTCTAAATTTCACTTCAATATAGAAATCAAAGCTATCTATGATTCATGCTGTCTTTGTCAGATATCAATGGGCCAATGGCATTTGTGCTCCCATGGTAAGCATGTGGACAGATGGGATTGCAGGGGGTTGGGTAGGTGGGGTTCCATCATTTAATGAGACGATAATTTTTTTTTCCTTCATTACATTGTTGCAGCAAATAAATCTGAAAGACATTGTTTTGTCCTTTAAAATTTTTTCTTCTATTTCTGAGGAAGAACTGGATGGGTTTATAAGGTTTGTTTCTTCTTTAAAGATCTGCACTCAATGTAAATCTTTTAGATTGGATCCTTAAGCGATTATGCCTTTCCTCGATCTATGAGCTACATGCACTTTTTGGTGCCTGCCTTCTGCTACCATGTTCTAATATATGTCTTCTTACTTACAATGTGGGGTTAAAATAGCAGAAAATTGGAACAAGCAACTATACCTTTATACACGATTGGCTCAATAGTTTTTCATTAAAATAGTAAGTTCAATGCAAACTGCCTGAATTAATTTTAAAAAATAAATAATTTCTTGATTCAGATCCTGAAAATAATAAATCAAATATGCAGCTTGGGATTTGTTGTTGTTGGCACAATAATTCTATGTCAATGTGATAGCAACTTTGAACTTCCATCTATTTATGCTAACTTCCGAGTTTCATTCCTGAATGGACTAATTTTAAGCAATGCATTTTAACTATTTCAAAGGATAACTCACCCCTCTTTTTGTTCACTCTTTTTATATTGATAATTATTTTCAGTTTTTATATCAAAAGAGAAATTAAACAGAACAAGGTCAAAGTTGAAAACCTCAAGTGGGTGCAAAGGCATTAGGAAATTTCTCATGCTCATTGCCTTCCATTATCCTCCTTTTTTCTCCCTTTATATTACTTTTCATTCATCCACCTTGAAAAGTGAAGGGTGGTGGAGCTGTTCAGGCAAGTGGTGAATTGTATGAAAAACTTATTTAAATTTTACTTTTGTGCCTTTTCATCTTTTCATCTTTAAGAAAAAGGAAGAGTAAGATGGATATTATAGCACTTCATGTTGTACATACATAAGGTGATTTTCCTTAATATAATTGCTTGGATAATACTTGCTATTAACCTTCTAGTTTTTTTTTTTCCTTTCCTTTTCTTGTAACATTTCAATTCTTATTCCTTCAAAAAAGATATTTAGATTATCAACCCCAAACTAGTTCCATTTTCTTGGGATCAAATGGGAACAGTAACATAGTTATGGATGATAGAATCATTCGTCTCAAGAAGATATTTAGTGTTCATAACACTGTGTATCTCTGGAGAGAAGGTCAAAGTGATTTTGAATCTATACCACTAGATGGTGGGTTCTCTTTCAGTTGTCAATCACAAAAGAGTTCTACGGAAATGGATTCTATAATTTCAATCATCTTTGAAAGTCAAAGAAGGAAGTATTTTTCCTACCCTGATCGATAGACTCAATCACCAAGATTAACCATCTTGACAGTCCCTCCTCCAGTGTAATTCTTTTATTTTTCCTGGAATCGAATTAAATTTCAAATTGAATGGAGGGTTTGACAAGTTGTTAAGGATTTGAGTTATAAGTGTTCTTCAAAGGATTTTGTTCATCACTGAAGATTGGTCATCTATTGTTATTTATTCAGCTGTGTTTACTCTCTAGGCTTTTTATACTTTTTGATTTGATTAATTGGTAATAGTTGAGATTTCTAGGCCTGTATCTGTAACTAATGAGGCAATTGATATTGGAAAAGAGGGTGCTATGGGATGTTCTCAATAGGATTTATTTCCTAACAATAAGTTTGCATCCTCAACTTCTCCCTTTAGATGGTAAACTCAAACTCAAACATGGTCATAGCAGATTCATCTAGGTTGCTATAACAGAGTAATGGCAGCAAGCTTTGCACCATGAGAGTATGCTATTGTTGACAAGGTTTAGATGAAGAAATTAATGAAATGCCTGTCCATGTTCTTGGTTTGCATAGGTGAAGATGAAATAATGGATTTTTATCTAGAAGAATGATTTGTTTCTATATATTCAGATGAAGATGATGAATTCATATCTAAAAGAATGATTTGTCCCCAAAAATATGTTACTATCATACTAATATTAGTAAATGTCCTCTGGAAGCTTTTCCTAGTACTTGTTTCCTTTTTAATTTTTCCTGTTGTGATAATCCAGGTTGCAGTGAAAGGACTGCCCATACAAGAAGTCATTCATGATATACTAAAAGGAAATTGGGACCATGAAAGGACTAAATTTTCCTTGCCACCGTTGATGACTCTTGTAAGTATGTAGATATCATCATTCATTGCTGCTTACATGTGGATATGCATTTATAGTACGACATTTGTAACTATTGTGAGGGTAAAAAGCTTTATTAATAAAATGCCTTTTTCCTCCCTAATGTTGTCCTATTGATTAAAAAGTTTTCCTTCATTTATCACCTGCCAAGAGATGAAATATGTCCTGTCTCCTCATTTATCAGAACCTCAGGTGCCTGCTATATACTGGGAACATGATTCCATTTGAACAATAATTTAAAAGTATAAATCAGGAAACAAATGCAATAAATTATTTGACAAGAAACAGATTTGTTTGAGAAATAGCATCCTTGAATTCTAATGATCCTTTACCTTTCTTTTATTTCCCTTTTGTAATAAATAGAATGGTGAGTCCTTAACAGCCTTTCTTCATTTCATGGAAACCATGAGATCCATTATTTCTTTTTAGTTACCCTTTCTGGTCATGGTGGATGTGGTAGTTGCTAGGAGAACCAGGTGCTGGAGGTTCATCAACACCATCAATGGTAGGTGCTGTAAAGAAGTGGCAAAAGTCTGACCCTGAGAAGTCCCTAGAAACATGGAGAAAGTTGTCAGTGGCAAATTCAGCACTTGAAACACAATTCAAGATTTTGAGTAAATTAGCAGAGGAAAATTGGGATGCATATAAATGTGTGATCAACAGTTGCAGCATTCATAGGTCAGAGAAGGTAATTTATGGTCTCATTTTACTCATCTCTGCAATCAAGTAGGAACAAAAATAAAAATTCTTTCTAATTTTGTATCATTCAAAAATAAATGTAAGAACACTCTTCTTTTAAATCAGATTGCTGGAATCTTTTAGACAATAGCAGGCACACCTAACAAAATTTCTTCTTATTGATTCTTCTTTTTGCATAAACAGTTTATTTATTTGTGGTAGACTAGTGGTTGTTGATATTTTTTTATCAGCAATTGAAAAGAAACTTAGAAGTACAGGAAATATGTACTATGACCACAAAAGAATTACCAGAGTAAAAAGTAAAGTTGGATGTCTCTTGGAACTGAATTTGAGGAAATGTTATTGCTAGAGCAGTTTTGTTGTTGCCATGGAAATTGAAAGTTGCTTAGAGGGTAGCCACATGTGGAAAGCTGTGGAAGCAACAAAAATGGCACTATAACACTGCCCCTTAGTCCATTCTTTTCATTTTAGTCCTAGTTTTTAGAGTCATCTTCCATTTATTTACTCCTAAACCTGACCTGCTTATATTGAAATATTTATGTTTTAAAGCATTTCTTAGCTCTACCCCCTACTCTCTCTGTCAGCTAAAAACATTGTACATCATGGGAGCTCTTCTTGAATATGCTCACTAAATGGAGAAATTCATCTTAAATTATATATTAGAATAAATTTTTGAAGCAAACATCTGATGTAAAGATTATTTGTGTGCATATACACATATTCACTCATTTTGGTGAACGATTCAATATGTTCATGTGTTTAGAGTCTAAATTCATTGTGTTCATGTGTTTAGAGTTTAACTTGCATGTGTTTATGTGTTAAGTAGTCTAACACTGTGAATTGGGCCATGATGGTTATTTCCACCTTTTTGCATATGAATGTGTAAGCATACCTAGTTAAAGGTTAATTTTATATTCATCTTTCTTCTGAAAACTTTTTGAGAGCATAGCTAAAAAGGATAATATGATCTTAGGGTGCCACAATATGTGTAGTAAACACTGGGGATGGATACAAATGTGGGAGGATTCTGATGCAGGTTTTAAATGGAATACCAACTCAGCATCCTTCCTTTCTATGGATGCACCTTTCTTTCAAACAAAATCTTCTGACACCTTATCAACAGCAACAATATCAATCTGGATAATAGGTTCCAATGCAAAAGATAATCCTAAGCAAAATTTTTATCCCAAATTACAAGGAGCCAGTTTGTATTTGAGGAAAACTTTTAGGGTTAAACGAATAGCAACTACTTCCAGCCTGATCGCATCAACAGTAAATGCTAATATCTTTTAGTCCATGCTTGTTTGATGCCATTTTATTTATTGTTGCTGATTCACTATAAAATTTTTAATAGTTTACTCTCTTTTATTTCATGTTTTCCTTCCATCTAGTGGACCTATTTTCATCCATATGCTTGTTGATCTCAGATTTTATTATTTGGCCAGTCTTTTATTCAATGGCTGCATTTGTAAGATATGATGGATGTTAGATGGTATGGTGGGATATACTAAACCATGCTTTTTGAGTTACATTAAGATCAATCTAAAATTCTTCATGTTCTTTCTAATGCCCAAACCATTATGAAACAGTATTTGAGTATTAAATAGATGGTAGTAACGCCTAGATTTGGTTTGTGCAATGTTTGTGATAATTGTCATAGATCACACAAACCTGTGATTTCTTATAGATACCATATCGCACTTCTAGATATGGGATTTTTAATCGTATATGCACAAAGTATCATGATTGAACCAAGGAATAGAGAAAAGTATATATAAAAATATATTTACATGGCATGTGGCTCTTAAGCTCCTACACTATGTTCCATACAATATTGTACAGGCACTCCAAGACCTGAAAACTCATTGATGCTTATTTTTATTTTAAGTGTAGATTGAGCTTCAATCTCAAGTTTTGAAGTTGATGATATTGTTTAGCTCATTTAGCCATCAGGTGTGGATTGTTATCTGTACTCCTTTTGTTTTTTATTAAATTCACAAAATCCTGATTACTTGAACAGTGGATGGAGCGAGCCACTGGGCCAGACCAAGAAGCAGTTGTTAATGCATTGTTAGCAGCAAGAGATGCAATGCTTAGGATCAGAAGTAATATGCGCCAGATGGGTGAGGCTGCAGGCATCCCGGTAGGTCTTTTCCATTTTGAATGGTTGCTTGTCCATTCTTTATCCAAATTTAAAGTGCAATCACTTGAGAGGTTGTCCTTGAGAAAGTTCTTTTAAGATAGTTTTTATGCTCTTTGGTTGATGTTTAAATTAAATGTTTGGAATCTATTTGGACGACATTTAAGAGACATCCCCTCTAGGAAGGGTGAATAATCCCTCCCCTGACTGTAAAGATGAGAAAAAGAGAAAAACGGACTAAAAGGAAGGGATGGCTACTCTAACAGCCAACCCAACCTTTGAGCCTCTATTATCAATGTGTAAAGCAGCCAATCACTATATCTTTAATTTGTAAACTTTGACACTCTTGAGACTCCCACTCAAGTTGGTCCACATTCATCAGACAAAACCAGCTTGCCTAAAACCACATGGAACATGACTTTTCACTCCCCTAGTAAGATCTGCAAGTTGATCCCTGATTTTCTCAAATAGAGTATAGATGTCCCCTAAATTGATCTTTGTTCTCCTCTCTGAAGTGGCCATTCACCTTAATATTCTTAGGCCTATATAGTGAATTAGATGTGCTAATCACAGCTTTATTATTACAACATAAACTCATAGGTAGCTTAGCCTCTACTCTCAGTTCTTGAAAAAGAATCTTAAACCTTAAATGCTCACAAATACCATAGACCATTCCTTTAAACTTTGATTTTGCACTGGACCTTGCTGCTACAGTTTATTTTTTACTTTTCCTAGGTAGAAGACAAAGGAACAGTGCCCTGAGGCAGATCTTATACTGCATAAGCAATCTTAGTATAAATAGATCAATCTTCTCACGAGTCTGTGATGCATACCCAAATCTGGGTATGAGTGACCTTTTGTCACCCAATCGATGATTCACCTTAATAAGGGTATCTGCCAGTTATATCCAAGTATCCCAGTTTCATTCAGTAAATATTGAGCAAAAATACCTTTTCCAAACCAAGGAATTTCAGTAGCTAGATGAGGATCTTGTTATATCTAGAATGCAGACTCTTGAGTTAAGTGTTAAAAGAAAAATGACTCCAAAGACCCTGTCATATCAAATATTAGTTAAGTCAAAATATAAATTAATAATAATATAATAAATATAAATCTTGTTCCCTTTTCTTAGATATATCTTGAACAAAGAAGTTTCAGTTACATCCTTACTAGATAACAAATATTGTCTTCAAAATAGACAATCTAAGAATTTTAGTCTTGCACCTGTATGCTTGACAAACAAAAGTGCTATCTATCTGGCTTTGAGTAAACCCAACCTTGGTATTTCAACTTTAATATCTCCTCTCAAAGCTTTGGAGCTAGTGGTTGTATCATATTGATCTCTACTGAAGATTACCATGCATGAATGCATTCTTTACATGTTAGTGGAAGAGGGGCGAATCTAAATTGGTAGCCTAAAGACAATTATGGAATTTACTGGAACTGAAGCGAGGGTCCCCTGTGATGGCTTTGAGTTTGTGTCTACCTGGGCTATCAGTCTGGTATCATGCATCAGTAACTAGTAGTTTAACACAAACAACTTGTAAGCTCTTTTTGTTTTATACACAAATTCCACCTTTTGACATTCCAAAGAGGAACTTGAAATGAAGGATGCAGTAAGATTGATTAAGTAGTTTTCTTTATTTATATAATAAAATAAATTGGAAATTTGAATTATTTAGTTGAAGTCAAAAAGCCCAATGCTTATCATTCAGATTGTTGCCATTTTGAGCATACAGGCAGTGCATGGCGAGATTTATTGTGGGTGATCTAAATTTCACTAATGTGCTTTCAAGCCCTCCCTATTATCACCATGCTGTTCTATCAGTTCATCAATTTCTTTTACTTTCCTAAATTGCAGGCATCCCGATAGAACCCGATTCACAAACTCGGCTTTTGGATGCTACCATGGACATGGAAGGAGTTCTATTGGCTGGAGTTCCAGGAGCAGGTGGATTTGATGCAATTTTTGCTGTCACCTTAGGGGATTCGAGTAGCAACATAACCAAAGCATGGACTTCACTCAATGTGCTGGCTATGCTAGTCAGAGAAGACCCTCATGGTGTTTCTTTAGAAACTGGTGATCCACGAGCCCAGCAAATTACATCAGCCATTTCTTCAGTTCACATAGAATGAAGGCACTTCTTGTATTTTAATAAGTGTGGTTTATCATCTTAAAATTAGAACTAAATATGATACGCTTGATGAGTACTAGAAAATAAGTTTTGAAGGGTAAAAGAACCCGGCAAAACAATGAGGTGGGTGATTTTACCTCTTGTAATTTATTTGAATATTGTGCAATATAAAGTTACTAGAACTCATGTCCTGAACACACATTGTTATGTCCACTGGGACCATACAAATGCTTTTGGCTACAAACCCCTCTAATTAAGCATGTGTTTGAAAGTGATTTCAAGGGGCAATTACTTTTAATCCCTCTGTGGATTATGAATTCTATCAAGCCATCCATCGGTTGGTCTTCCTCATTCCTATTTCTTAGTTCTTTTATTCTGCTTGTCATTAAGGTGTGGGAGGTAATACTCAAGAAGGCAAGCGCTTGTGGCTCCTCCAATTTTCTTTGACGGTCATAATAAGCTTGTTTCAGGATGGTGAAGCAAATAGCAGCGTGAGCTCCTGGGCAGAGCAACTTGACAACTTGGGGAAACATCACTCCATGAATGAGAAATATGTATCCATTCACCAGTAGTCTCTACAAGAGCAAGCCCCATCTTTAAAATGGTGGAACAGATGCCGATCCCTTACAGTAATTTCTCTATCAAAGATGATTGAAATTAGTTTGGTGTATGTGTGACAGTCATTACACATCCTGAGGTTTCTAACTATTCTTATAGGAGATCCCTGTGATGTATGTATGAGTGCATAGGCAATTGCTAACTTCTGACTATGACCACTCAGTCTCTGCTTCTTCTCTTCTTCATCTACATCACACAACACCTGCGTCGTGTCTGGGGAGTAGCCTTCGAACTTCAACTGCCACTCCATCTGGTACAGCATCTCGTATACGCTCTCACTCTGGGGATGCCTGCATCCTGCGATACGAATCTGTGCATCTTTCTCTTCACCTCCACCAAGCTGAACCCGGGCCTCTGGCTCAGGCCCTTACTGAACATATTGGTTCGAGTCCTAGCCACATCCTCCCACCTTTGAGCTTGAGCATACATGTTAGATAATACAACATAATCACTTGCTTTTTGAGAGTCTAGTTTGAATAATTGCTTGGCTGCAATCTCCCCTGCTTGCAAGTTGTTATGAACCTTAGATGCACTGAGAAGGCTACGCCATAAAACATCGTTGGGTTCCATGGGCATGCTCTTGATCAGTTCCAGGGCTTCATCGATCTTCCCTGCTCGGCCCATGAGATCAACCATGCATCCGTAGTGCTGAATTGTAGGTTCTATCCCATGCTCTAACTTCATCCTGTTGAAACACTGGAGACCTTCCTGGACAAGGCCAGCATGGCTGCAGGCGTTTAGCACTCCCACGTAGACAATGTCGTCTGGTTCAAGGCCTTGTTCAAGCATTTCAGTGAAAATCCTTAAGCCTTCTCGGCCATAGCCATGCATGGCGAGGCCTGATATCATCACACTGTAGGAAAGCTTATTCTTCTTGGCCATCTTTTGGAAGAGACACATGCCTTTGTATAGAGACCCGCACTTCAAATACATTTCAATTAAAGAAGTCTCAACTATAACATTGAGTCCACTCACGTTCCTCAGTAAGAAGCCGTGCACAGACCTTCCCAAATCAAGGGCACCCAAATGGGTACAAGCAGACAGAACACTGACCAAAATGCTCTCTTCAGCCCTCCAATATCCCTCATTACTCATATCCCCCAATAGCCTAAGGCAGTCACTCCACATGCCCAAGCTTGCATGAGCTGTAATAAGGGCACTCCAAGAGGCAACACTCCGTTCATTCATCTGCTCAAAAACAGCACAACAAACTCCTATTTCGCCACACTTCCCATACATACTGATCAAGCTGTTCTGCACAAACACATCATTTTCAAGTCCAAGCTTTAAAATATGGGCGTGCACCTGCATTCCTTCCTCAACTGCAGGTAACCGAGCGCAGGCCTTGAGCAGAGTCGGGTAAGTAAAGTTATCTGGCTTGACCCCTCTCTCAGCCATCTCCTTATAGGTAATCAGAGCTTCCTCCGTGTTCATATCCTTGAGATGTCCCCTCATCATGGTATTAAATTCAAAGGAACCCGGTTCATCCATTTGCCTGAAAATGGAGCATGCATAGTCCATGCTGCCCCAATCTGACAGAGCACAAGTAGCTACAAGATTGCTTGCGCAGAAAGAATCCCCAAAGAGCCCCATCTTGAGGATACGGGCATGGGATTGCTTGAATTCCTCCATGTTGCTGCATTTCTTCAACAAGGACACACAATCCTTCTCTCCCAACTTGAAGCTCAACTCTGGGGTTTGAGGTGGATCTTCTCGTGATACCAGGACATGGGTCTGATGAAGGACTGATGTCCTAATCATACTGTCATCCACACCATCATATACCAATCTGCATTGCTAAATCTAGCATAAAATACCATGGCAATATGAAATCCACCTTACATTTAATGTGTTCAATCAATACCATCAAGAACCAACCAAAAGAGAGAGAAAGGGAGACACTAAACCAAAAATTCTGTCTCTGATGAATTTGTGGAAATGGGCAAAAAGAACCCAAATGGGGTATTGAGTTGGCAAGTGCTTGGCTCTCTAAAACCCAGATTGGGACTTTGAATCTCATCCAGGAGATCCCAAAGTGAATTACAGCCAGAGAAATTGTGTCAGGTTATGGGACATGTGGATACCATAAGATAAGATAATGTTTTGAAGGAGTTTGGCTGCATCTGATTGGTCCACTAAGTTGGAGTGACACCACACCCATACTTTGCCATCTCAGCATCACGAACAGATTCTCTATTGATACAGAAAATTCCAACTCTCTCTCCTTCTCCTGTTAGGCTGACTTGGCAAGTGACGTGGCATTGCATGTGGATTTATTTATTTTATTATTATTATTAGTTTAAGAAAAATCATTTTTCATTTCTCTTATAATATGTTTTCGAAAATAATTCCATAAAGCAGTTTTTGAGAATTGTTCTCTATCTTTTATAAAATAAAGTCTATTTTTTAATCTAAAATATTCTATTTTTTATATTTTTAAATATGTTTTAAAAAATAACTTTTACATATAGTTACAGACTCATATTTTTGAAAATTGATTTTTAGATGACTTGGAGTCACAAATTATTTTTGTTTATTTTTTTAAAGGAAAAATAAAATTAAATAAGAAAGAAAGTCATGTGTTACTCGTTATTTGGAAAAGATATGTCTACAAAAACTGAGTCCAAATCTAGGGGTTAGGTTATCTATTAAGAAGGTATGGTGGTAAGCCATAACACCTCTTTAAGCTCGTGTACTTACCGTTTTATTAAATGAATGAAGGGAATTGTGATAATTATAATTAATTAATACAAATAAATATATATGAAAATAACGATGAAATCAAATTATAAGAATGTACAAGATAAATGACAAGATAATTATGTAAATTGAATTATTAAATTGATTAAAAAAAGAATATTTTTAAATTAATAAAAATAAATTTCATAGGATTTTATTAAAAAAAAAAAATTGAATGAATGATTTCAATTAATTATTTACAAACAAAAAGCTTAAATTTCTTTGCAACAAATGATTTGATTGAATTTCATTTGTATTCAATTTTTATTTTCGAAAAAATTATTTGCACTTATTTTATCAAAAGAATTTATTAAAAAAAAATTTTATTTACAAGAAAATGATTTTTATTTACCCTAAGGAAATGAATTGTTACAATTTTATTTACAAAAGTATTTCAATTTATTTTCATTTAAGAAAAGTGATTTATACAAATTATTCATAAAAAAAAAAACCATCACTTTATTTGCAAAATAATTTTTAATTAAAAAAAAAAGACTTTATAGCTTTGTTTACAAAAATGTTAAAAATTCAATCCAATTTTATTAAAAATAAAAAATTATTAAAAGGAAAGTGAATTTTTACAAAAAATTATTTACAAAAGTGTCTTAATCCCTTTTTTATTTATCAAAAAAATTGAATGAATGATTTCAATTAATTATTTACAAACAAAAAGCTTAAATTTATTTGCAACAAATTATTTGATTGAATTTCATTTATATTCAATTTTTATTTTCAAGAAAATTATTTGTACTTATTTTATCAAAATAATTTATTAAAAACAATTTTTATTTACCCTTGTTAGGAAATGAATTGTTACAATTTTATTTATAAAAGTATTTCAATTTATTTTCATTTAAGAAAAGTGACTTATACAAATTATTCATAAAAAAAATATTCATCACTTTATTTGCAAAACAATTTTAATTAAAAAAAAAAAGACTTTTATAGCTTTGTTTACAAAAATGTTAAAAATTCAATCCAATTTTATTAATAATAAAAAATTATTAATAGGAAAGTGATTTTTTACAAAATTATTTACAAAAGTGTCTTAAACCCTTTTTTATTTATAAAAAATGATTTATTATTTGGTTTTATAAAAAAAATAAATTTTTATCATTGATTTTTATGATTTTATGTAACAAAAAGATCTCAATTCAATTTTACTCAAAAAAGTTCATTTATAATTTCATTTATGGAAAAAAAAAGTCTCTCTTAAGATTTTTATTTTAAAGATGATTTTTTGAAATTTTATTTTAAATAAGAGAATTTGTTTAACTTTTATTAAGAAAAGAAATTTGCTAAAAAAATATTTTTTATAAGTTTATCTAAAAGAATTTTTTGTTTAACATTTATTAAAAGAATATCTTTTACAAATTTAATTGGAAATAGGAAATTTCTTCAATTAAATAATTAATTAATAACTAAAAGTACAAGTTTATCTAATTTTTTTTGGTTATCTCTTATTTATTAAAACAAGACTTTTGCAATTTGATTCATAAATTAATCCTAACCGAAAATAGTTTTTCTTTTGCTAACTAAAAAAATATATTTTATTGCAATTTTACAAAAGTCTTTCAATAATTTTTTTTTTAAATTTTCAAAAAGCAATTTCTATTTGAATTAGAAATATGTAAAAAAGAAATATATGAATAGAAAAAAAAAAAGCCTTTCAATTTCATTTAGAATACATTGCAATTTATTTAAAAAGAAAAAAAAAATGTCATCCTGGTTTTGTTCTAAAAAAAGGAAATAATTTCAACTATATATATATAATAAAAAATAAAAAGATATAAAAAATCTTAATTGGTTAAAGAGAGAAAATCCAGTTTATTGTTAAATTGATATTTACAAGATTTTTTTATTCTAAAATTGTTTCTTTTTTACTTTCACATAATAAAAAACAGTTTTACATTTTGTTTTAAAAAAGGGTTTTTTTTTTTTCTTTTTTCGGAATAAGATCTTTTTTTTTTTAAATTTAAATCATTAAACAAGACATTTACGGTTCTATGAAAAAAAAATTCCATTTATTTGAAAAGGTTAAATCTTTATTCCAAAAAAAATTTCCGTTTATTTAAAAAAAATTAATAATAATTTTTGAAACAAGATTTCATTAACATATTCACTCCACAAGTAGCAAAACAAAACACTAAATAAATGAATAAAATCCTAAATGAATAGATAAATAAATAAACAGGAGAGAGACCAAAAAAAAAACTAACATACAATAATATATTGATAGGATATCAAAATAAATGAAATAACATATGTACAAGGTAGTGAATAATGAAACAAATACAGGCAAAATGAGGAAAAGGATTAGTAGTTATATCCTTTATAACGCTATCCTAATTCTGTTGAGATATTAAGATATTAGCTGTACAAATCCTTGTAATCATTCTTTCCCATTCTTAGGTGATTACGCTTGATTATAGTGCTTGATTATAGGTGGTCAACATAATTAACAGATATGATTGAATAACTTTATAGGATATTGAGTCATGTATACCCTCTATATATACTATGTACGTGAACGAATGAAAGTATGAATGAAAAACCACCATTCATCAATTTGAAGTTGGTATCAAGCCAGCCTTAGAAACCTTTTTTTGAGACAAAATCCCTTGCAAACTTCCCATTCAAATATACCCACAAATATACATATTCATCAATTTGAAGTCCTCGAACCCCAGCGTCATCATGGCCCACAAGAGATTGTTTGACACTTGTCTGAGGCCTCTCCGGTGACGAAGTTGATGAACTCCGACATGCACTCCTGCACAGTCTCCTTCGCATCCTTCAAGATCTTTGCATTCGCTGGCAACGCCTTCTTCATTATCTTGCTCACATTCACGATCGAAAGTAGTCGGTCCTGCTCTCTCGCCGATAACTTGCTGTTCACGTTGTCATCGTTGTTGTTGTTTTGAGCTCCTCCCGAGTCATTGTCCAAGTCTGCCATTAAACTCAACCACCCAAAACCTCAAGCATCACACTTGGTCTGAGTCCAAGTCGCCAATTTAGCTGAAATTCAAACGTTAGTCACCGTCGGTGAGTTTCGCTGGCTATGGGTAGATAGTGTTAAGGCTCGTTGGATCTAAGGCTTAATATTGCATCCAATTTGAGATGTGGACTTTTGCTAACCATTCATTTGTTGATAAGTTTGAGTTACGTGGAAGTACTGTGTACTGTTGATTGGCAAAAAAAAAAAAAAAAAAAAAAAAAAGTGAAAAAATACTATTGTTTTTCAATCTAAAGGTACCTTTAATCTAGGAATTATTATAACTGAATCAAACTATGACATTTGGTCACAACTTATGGAGATGCATATTGTCGAACAGGAAAAACTTTCCTACATTCGAGGTAAGACAAAGCCACCAAAAGAGTCAGAAGATGGATATGAAAAATGGTATGCTGAGAATCAAAAGGTGAAGAGATGGTTGTTAACATCCATGAGTCCAAAAATTATGAAGCGTTACTTACGCTTACCCACCGCTCAAGAAATTTGGAGTGCATTATCAAAGGCCTTCTATGATGGAAGTAATGAATTACAAGTTTCACCTTGAATAAAAAAGCCTTCACTACCAAACAAAGTGACAGGTCTCTTTCTGAATATTATGGAGAGTTAACTGAGACTTTTTGCGAATTGGATCATCGGGATAAGGTAGTCATGAAAGACCCTGATGACATTGCAGCATATCAGAAATCCATTGAACGAAAAAAGGGTGCACATCTTTCTTGTTGGATTGGATGGTGACTTTGAGCAAGTTCGAGGAGAGATTCTACTCAAAGATCCTGTTCCCGATTTGGAAGAATGCTATGCACTGATTCAACGAGAGGTAGTGCATCTAGTATGAAAGTAGAATATGACAATCCTGACACCTCAGCTATGGTAGTCCGACAACGATCAACCCAGAATTGGCAAGACCAATCCAAGATCAACCATCCTAAGACAACCCCTAATATTGATAAGTCAACCTTCAAATGCACTCACTACAATAAGACTGGTCATACCAAGAGTCATTGCTTTGAACTTGTGGGATATCCAGACTGGTGGGATCATAATCATGATAAATGAAAAAAGGATTCCAAGAAAACCTTGACTGCAACTGTTGCCGAAATAAAAAGAGAGGATAATGTTGATGAGAAAGCCTCTGCAATGGTAGCTGTTATAGATTATGGTGGTTGTTATAGATTATGGTGGCAAGGTTTTAAATACTTCTATACCTGTTATTAATAGTACATGGATAATTGATTTTGGTGCTATAGATCATATGACTTTTGACTCTAGACAGGTCTTACCTCTTAGACCTTCCTCATAAAAAAAATTCTTTCCACAGCCAATGGTAACACAACCCCAATCATTGGGGAAGGATCCTTAACTCTTACTGATACTTTGAATTTGGATTCTATTTTAGTTGTTCCATCTTTAGATTACAATATTTTGTCAATTTCTTAAATCACTGCAGCCTTATCTAGTATTGTCATTTTTTGGCATGTATTATGTGTTTTTAAGGACATCCAAACAAGACAAACGATTGGTTGTAGCATTAAGCGGGGAAGACTCTATTACTTGGACTTGTAGTCAAAGGATTCCAATAAGTTGCGACAAGCCTTGATGGCGGATGGGTCTAAGGGGGAGATGAAAAAGTCTGAAATTTAGTTGTGGCATTGATGTCTAGGACATGCTTCCTTTGGGTATTTAAAAAAAATTGTTTCCTAGTTTGTTTGCAAGGAGTGATGTTTCTGGTTTTTGTTGTGATATTTGTGAATTGGCTAAAAGCCATCGTGCTTCGTTTCTATTAATTTTGAATAAAAGTCCGCTTACTTTTATGGTTATACATTATGATGTTTGGGGCCCATCCAAAGTCCCAACTTTGAGTGGCTTGCGTTGGTTTGTTACTTTTATTGATGATTGTACCAGAATGACCTGGTTATGCTTGATGAAGACCAAAGATGAAGTGAACTTGTTGTTTCAAAAATTTCATAAAATAATTAGAACTCAGTACAATGCAAAGGTTCGGGTTATGCGTAGGATAATGATGGAGAATATCATAGTTTTGATCTTCAGAAGTATTTGAAAGTACATGGCATCATTCATCAGACTACTTGTTCCAATACACCCCAACAAAATGGAGTCGTTGAACAAAAAAATAGACACTTGTTAGAGGTTGTTCGTGCTTCCTTGATAGCAGCAAAAATGTCGATATCTTATTAGAGAGAAGCAATCACATTTGCCGCATACTTGATCAATCGAGTACTTTCCAGCTCAATTGACGTCCATACACCTCTCCAAGCTCTTACTAATGCCATAGTTGCCCCAACCGTCCCAAATATACCTCCTCGTGTTTTTGGTTGCGTGGCATTTGTGCATCTACACAAACACCAACGCACCAAGTTAACTTCCCATGCATTGCAATGTGTGTTTGTTGGATATGCATTGCACTAAAAAGGATATTGATGTTACCATCCTCTAACTCGACAAATGTTTATTACAATGGATGTGGTGTTTCATGAAGATTCGATGTATTTTTCATTTGAGTTTAAACTTCAGGGGGAGTACCATAAGGAAATTCAGACTCTTGATTATGATTATCATATCTCTAAGGAGGATGAATCTGGACAATCTGAACTAGTGAACCAGGAACCAAGTGAATTGGATATGAGTGGTACAACTTTGGAACCAAGTAGTAATGACCACCCAAAAGCTAAAGAAGTGATAGAAGAGAGAAGAGACAATACAATTAAACCATCACCACTATCTGAATAATTTGGGTCCTAAGATGCCTTCACTGAAATACTAAACCAATCGTCGTCTGCTAAGGGTGTTCTTAATTTGGAACCTGATCCATTCATGAAACAGTTACCACACCGTCATAATAGAGGTATTCCTAAACCCACATATGAACCTGAATTGTCTACCAAAGTCAAATATCCCATGAGCAACTATGTATCTAACCATCGTTTGTCTGAATCAAATAAGTTATTTGTAAATCAATTATCTACTGTAGCTATTCCTAACAGTGTGCAGGAAGCCTTAGCCGATCCAAGGTGGAAAGCAGCCATGAATGAAGAGATGAAATCATTGCAGAAGAATGAAAATGGGAAATCGTAGAATGTCCACCAGGAAAGAAACTAGTTGGGTATCATTGGATCTATACTATGAAATACAAGGCAAATGGTAGTATTGAATGATTTAAAGCAAGACTGGTAGCAAAATGGTACTGTGGACCCCGCATTTCGGCTCATGCGTTTCCCACTCGATGGCGAGCTCGATTTTTATTTTTGAAAAATTGATTTTTATTAATTAAGAAAAATTGACTTGGAGTCGCCACTTATTTTTGTTTTATTTTTAAAGGGTAAACAAAATAAGAAAGAAAAACCCTAAGTGTGACTCCTTATTTTGGAAAAGGCGGCCTATGAAAAACCGGATCGGGTTCGGGGGTCAGGTTACTTATCGGGAAGGTACGGTAAAGACCGTAGCACCCCTTTAAGTCCCTAAAGATGGGTCTCTACTAATAAAATGGAGCAATCATGGCATCTAATAAAGAAATCAATGAATGCCCGAATTGATCATGCACATATAGGAATCAATACATGTATATAGAATGAGCAAAATATGAATAGATGCGTACCTGGGCGGCAATCACGAATGCGCTATCATGAAACATGGTTAGTGAACAACGAACAGATATAATTAAGCGCATATCAAGGAATAGAGTAAATCAATCATGCATGGCAAATAAATCAATCAATCAATCGATTAGTCATGAAGTCAAGTATGTGGGGCCCCCACCAAAGCCCGTTTATTTTTGCGTGAATTAATTCCATAAATCCCATCATTTGGAATTACGGAATTTGATCCTTACTTATTTTAAAACATTTTAGAAAATCAAAGAAGATTTTGAAAGTGGCTTGCCGGAAAGAAAACGTCGGCCAAATTTTATTAAAAATGGGATTTTCATACCTAAAACTCTACAAGGACAAAAGATTTCTTTTAGATTTAAAACTATTTGAAAATCAAAATTTTGGAGAATTATTTACAAAATGGGGGTTTGAAAAAAAAATTATTTTGAAAATCATGGGATGAGGAAGTGGATGATGATACGTGGCTTAAAAAAAGAAAAGTTGCATGCCAAAGGTGGCCATGCAACTAGAAGTATGCAATGGTGGACCCAGGGAAAAATGATTCTGGCAGATATGCGGGCCTCAATTGGGAGAGGAATCTAAATGGAACATGTGAGTTTCTGGCATTTCCCTTGGCATCAGTTACAGGGAGATGCAGTGTAGACAAGAACAAAAGTGCCAACTATCTCAGCACCAAGCCCAGCAAGCTTGGAGTAGCCAGAAACCACAACACTAATTCCACCACCCAGCGTGTCAAAGTCATGTCTCTGGAAAGTGGCTCTGCTGGTCAGTACAGCACTCACAATCACACTCAGTCCTGGCTCTGCAAGGACTATATCAGATGCACTTCTGGCTGCATCAGTTGCATCATTCTACAGAAATGCCGATGTCTGCCCTCTTTAGAGCTGGGGCATCATTCACAGCATCTCCAGTCATCCCACATATGTGCTTCTTCTCTTGCAGCCTCTTCACTATTTCGTATTTATGTTTAGGGAAGACACCAGCAAAGCCATCAGCTTTTTCAATGAGCTCGTCAATGGGGAGGTCTGCAATTCTATGATCCTTGCTCTGTTCAAGGAGGGAAAAAAAAAAAGACGGGTACATGTTGGCTTAGTCAATATCCTTGTCGGCGTGGATATGCCAACAGTAGCGGAGCATCTTCAGGCGCTTAGTGACATAGAAAGGATGTGAAGACAGCTTGAATTTGCGAACCATTGAGGAATTCCAGGGCTGAAATAGAGCCTCGATGCTTGATCCAATGATTAATTCCTTCCACTCAGAAGCCAAAACTTGCATTGTTTGCCCTTAGGACTCAAACCAACCCCTAGAATCACCGAGGGTACCCCTCATAAAGAGGAAAAATAGACTTGAATTAATCAAGCCATCAAGCATGGAGGTTTGGGTCGCACTCAAGACAGTGGACTCAGAGATGTCGCCTTCAGAAACTTCAACCTCATGACCTCTGAAAATCTCTTTCAGTTCATCACTCTCACACACTTGCAAACTTGGGAAATGAGGGGGTCCAAAGAGGTCATGCCCGCGTCAACAGGGTCCTGCATGCATGATTTCTGTGCATGAGTGGGAAAAGGGTTGTAAGCAACGGGTTAGGCAAGGTAATGATGAAAGACAAACTAGTGGATGAGGGTGTTATGGTGATTAATGGGATGAGTGGCAAAACGTGTGAGAGGGAGGGATTTACAAGTGGATGGATAGGGATCTCATGGGGAGAGTGCAGTCACGGGTAGAGAGAAAGTAAAAAAAAAAATATTGATTATATGGAAATGTGAGCCTTGGGCTTGATGGTCATGGATGTGTATAGGATAAGGATAAATATGAAATATGGTAAAGGGGGAATGCGCATGAGCAAATGAGAGATATAAATTGTGATGGAACACATGGGTATGAAAAATGGGTATAATGAAAGAGGTGAGTCAAATGGGTAGTATAGTGGTACGAGTATGATCCACTAGTCTCTTGACATAAATGTCTACATTATATCTCCTGCGTCACAAGCACTGAGAGCTGAATATAAGATCAGAACTTCACGATAGCCATATGATGGGATTAGATTCAGATACCCATGAACCAGATTTAGGGCGTTCTGTAAGGAAGGATCACCAGAGCACTCCAACTTTGTACAGCTGAACAAGCATGTCCTGAATTACATGCATCTCATGGTAATAGTTCCTGATAGCTTCACCTTGAGTAGCCTTGAGAAGAGAAACCTTAGGTGGGCATCATTAATCTTTTCACAATAAAGTGGCAGGTGCACCCTCTCTTTAATGCCTATCCATTTTAAGTACTGAAGCATACCATAAAAACCACATCATACCATAAATCACGAGCACAAAATAGCACTTCAGCCATGCTGCTGCCTCCAGTTGCAGTTCCTCCCATTCTGTTTCATTTCCTGATATCTTTTGTCCAATGGTCCCAAACTTCCTCTTCTCTCTCTTGGCTTCTTTGGTCAGCTAGCAGTGGTAGTGAGTAGTCATGATCTCCACGCGCAAACACAAACACAAACGCTGGTCTGGTATACACTTTCCATGGAGGTTAAAGAAATCAATAAGGTGACATTGCCTTGGCCTTCCCTCTTTCTCAATACCAAGCACTGATAGAGACACCCTTATTTGGAGAAATCTTGAGGATCCAGTAGTACAGTGACACGCGCGAGTCAATTTCAGCTTGAGTGCAGCAAACTTTCCATCTTAAGAAAACCCCTCCTCACGATTACTTTCTCTTTTTATGCTGTCATTACATCTTATGTTGTTTTCCCTCAAACTCTCTCATTTTAATAACCGAGGACTGAGAACCAATCTCCTGTGATACTCTTCCCCTTCAGACGAAAATGGAAGATCTGATGCAAGATACGTATGGATACCAAGAACAAGGGACGAACAGCAAAAACAGAGCAAGGATAAAAGGAAGCAAAATCAACCCATCCAAGCCTCATTTCATGTATTTATCAATGGGCTCAGATGCGGGGGGTGGTCCAGATGATTTTCAAGTGGATTTCATAAAGAGAATAAGTTCGCAGTGACCAACAAACTCGTAGAGAGAAAAATCAAACCAGCTTTTAGAAAATAGATTGGCAACAAAACACAAGGTGAGTATAAGCTAACTTCGCCATCAAAAGGAAGTTTACTACATCCAGAAAGCATCAAACAAATGACCTGGACACAAAAACAAACTCATGGAAAAACATACCTGTGTCGCCTTTGGAGTATTTGTCTCTCTCCTTATCTTCAGAAAACCCTCTGTTGCCCCTTCCTCTGTTATCCTTCTCTAAGCTCCAGCTCTGTCTAGCCTCTGCTGTTCCAGAAAATCAGTCTCCTCCTCTCCAGAAGAAAATCTCTTCCTCTCTCTCAAGATCTCTGCTCCCCCTCATTTCATTTCTCCGCACCAGCTTTTTCCTCTGCCCCCCAGCCAAGGATCCTCCCACTACCCTGCAGCTCCCTAGCTAACAGAAACCTCTGCCATATCTCTCAACAAACACGTCCAAAAAGCAACCTCCCCCTCTGCAGCTGCCCCCACGCTCCTCCATAACGGCCTGAGGATTTTAGAATATCTCCATGCCACGTGTCAAACTCTCACTCGCTCCTCAATTCCACTACTCTGATTCCCAGCAGCCATCCATGAGCAAACAAGTGGTCTCTCAAAGCTCCTTCACGTGGCAAGACAAGCTGCATGAAGAATGAGGCCCAAGTGGGGGTCTACAAATATGCCCCTCTTCGGTAGAGTTCACGAGTGTAAGGAATATAAACACTGAAGTGACAGGTAAGTGTGAATAGTGAGTGGAATGAAGTGAACTCTACTGAAGAACAAAGAGACCCCCATAAGGACACTGGTGAAACGCAAAGTCACTCAGGCTAGTAGACGAACACAAAGGCTCTAATCCTAAAAGAGAAAGATGTCTCAAAATGCCTCTGAAGCCACACTAAGGATCCAGGTTCCCTCTAAGACGTCTCCAAAAGTGACTCGAAAATCGATTGCAAAAATGAGTAACGGTCGAACCACCTTGAAGTACGAGAAAGAACGTGTCCAAAGGAGACTCCCTATGTGACCTACATGAGAATGCCAAGCGTAGGATGCCCAACAACATGACTGAAATACGTGTCGTGATCTAAAAAAATTGTCATGTGTAGTGGAAGGGGAATCCCAACAGAGCAATGATGATCAAGCAATAAGCTCCAGGTAACCGAGTGAGGAGAATGACTCTGAACAACCAAAATGGAGGAATAATGGTGACTCAGAATGCAAAGAAGACTCAACTATGTAGGCGTGACTCGGAGGTGAACAAGACTCAACTCAATCCAACAAAACAATGACCGATTGATATAGGTGCGGTCCCGACTCAAACTAAACACAAAAAGTGATAGGAACATGGCCGATCGATATAGGTGCGGCCCCGAAAAACACGAATTGACAAGATGATGACCGATTGATATAGGTGCGGTCCCAGACTCGAACTAACATGAAAATGACCGATCGATATAGGTGCGATCCTAGAAACACAAACTGACATGACAAGGAGATGACTGATCGATATAGGTGCGGCCCCGACTCAAACTCAAACTGATAAGATGATGACCGATTGATATAGGTGCGGTCCCGAAACTGAATTGTCATGACAAGGAGATGGCCGATCGATATAGGTGCGGCCCCGACTCAAACTCAAACTGATAAGATGATGACCGATCGATATAGGTGCGGTCCCGGAAACTGAACTGTCATGACAAGGAGATGGCCGATCGATATGGGTGCGGCCCCGAAAAACACGAACTGACAAGATGATGACCGATCGATATAGGTGCGGTCCCAGAAACTGAACTGTCATGACAAGGAGATGGCCGATCGATATGGGTGTGGCCTCGAACTCTGACTGATAAGAGGATGACCGATTGATATAGGTGCGGTCCCGACTCGAACTCAAACTGATAGGATGATGACCGATCGATATAGGTGCGATCCCGACTCGAAAACTGACACGATAGGGAGATGGCCGATCGATATAGGTGCGGCCCCGACTCGAAAACTGACATGACAGGGAGATGGCCGATCGATATAGGTGCGGTCCCGGAAACTAAACTGTCATGACAAGAAGATGGCCGATCGATATAGGTGCGGCCCCGACTCAAACTCAAACTGATAGGATGATGACCGATCGATATAGGTGCGGTCCCGACTCGAAAACTGACAGGACAGGGAGATGGCCGATCGATATAGGTGCGGCCCCGACTCAAACTCAAACTGATAGGATGATGACCGATCGATATAGGTGCGGTCCCGGAAACTAAACTGTCATGACAAGAAGATGGCCGATCGATATAGGTGCGGCCCCGACTCAAACTCAAACTGATAGGATGATGACCGATCGATATAGGTGCGGTCCCGACTCGAAAACTAACACGACAGGGAGATGGCCGATCGATATAGGTGCGGCCCCGACTCAAACTCAAACTGATAGGATGATGACCGATCGATATAGGTGCGGTCCTGACTCAAAAACTGACATGACAGGGAGATGGCCGATCGATATAGGTGCGGCCCCGACTCAAACTCAAACTGATAGGATGATGACCGATCGATATAGGTGCGGTCCCGACTCGAAAACTGACATGACAGGGAGATGGCCGATCGATATAGGTGCGGCCCCGACTCAAACTCAAACTGATAGGATGATGACCGATCGATATAGGTGCGGTCTCGACTCAACACAAACTGATATGACAAGATGATGAATGACCCGATCAAATGGCCCAAAGCCAAAGGATAACCCAGATAATGATGCAAGCAAACTCGGGAGGGGATATGCCCCAGTATGACAACTCATGAGGATCGACAACTAGGTCGAAAGATAATGAAGCCTGTGAAAGGTCCGATGATCCTAGGGAAGGAGGGTATGCCCCAGTATGACAACTCGAAAAGGTCAACAACTAGATCAAAGGTGAGTGAAGCCTGTGGAAGGCCCGATGCTCTCGGAGAAGGGGGTATGCCCCAGTATGACCACTCGGAAGGGTCAACAACTAGATCAAATGTGAGTGAAGCTTGTGGAAGGTCTGATGATCCAGGGAAGGAGGGCATGCCCCAGTATGTGACAGTGAACAGACTGGGATATATAATATCTCAAAACTACTGTACTCTGAAATATGCTCATCCATCATGTAATGAAAATGTCCAACCTCAGATAGGTAATGCCAAACAGGACCATGCATCGTGATACCATGCTGACTAAACAAAAATGACTGACGAATAAAAACAATGATGACTAGTGCTCAAAATGCGAAAAAACAAGCAAATCAACACTCAACATGCCAACTGTCAAAATGAAAGTATCATCACTAATAAATCAACAATCTGTCAGGCCCTGCCGTCATGGAAAATGTTGAACCTAAAGTCCAAAAGATATATGAAAGCACAACCAAGGTGATCGAGGACTGATCTACATCTCCTCCTAATCGAGAGAGGGGTGAGGTCATGTGTCACAGTGGGATGTGTAAGATAAAAGAATGTGATGATCAGGCTCTGGTATGATGGAAGGCGTGAAAGTATCCAGGGTGAAATAACAGAGTACGAGATGAAAGGTATGTATCCGAGATCGTCCAAGTACGCCGAGAAGACTAAACCCGAGGTATCAATAGCTCCATAATCCATCGAAAAGTAGTAATCACAAACGGGAAGCCAAATCTCGATGTCGACACATCCAACAAGGTGGCTATGCCCCAGTATGCAATGAGGACAACATGAAATAATCCAATAATCTCCATATCACTCATCGGATGCTCCAACGTCAAGAATCAACCTGATCTCCCTCCAAAAGATGGATATGCCCCAGTGTAAGGAATCCAATAGGGTGACTATGCTCTAATGAAAAATGCTCTCCATCCCGGCTATGCCCCAGTGTAAAGTAGTGTATCCGAGTCAACAAATCAATCAACCTCTACTCTTGGTGCCAAAACGGAAACATCTCAACGTAATCCATAGGAATCAGAATCCCCGGGCTCCATGAATGTGAATGTGGTGGCTATGCCCCAGTATAAACCACCTGAAGTGACTATGCTCCAATGAACAATCAAAGTCCATCACCAATGTGAGGGCTACGCCTCAAATAAATCATCATCTCAAAAATCAACCATCAATGAGTAGAGTGTGTCCCAATGCAGAATATCGAGCGGAGTGACTGTATCTCTAATAAAAACGCTCTCTGAAAAGGCTATGCCCCAGTATAGGGTCATCCCACAACTGCTAATCCATCATAATCCAAGGGAAGAAGCGAACCGACTATGCCTCAGTGCAAGACATCATCCCGAAAGAAAACGTCATCGATGAGCAGGGTATGCCCCAGTGTAGATAACGTCGTCTCTGAAGATCCATCACTGATACGAGGGGTATGCCCCAGTGTAAATCATCATCTCGACTCCCCATCCATCATGCTCCGAGGAATAATCTCCGACCAAGCTCGAGTATTGCCCGCGTGCGAACTATCAAACGCAATGTGAAGTTGTGGCCTCAGGGTGGTCTTCAGACACGGGACGTAACGTAGGCCAAGGTAATAGGGTGAAAGAAACGAAAGGAAACTAGGCTCAAAGATCCCAATGATATAATCCCCATACCCCTCGTGCATGATATGCAATGCGTAGAAAACGTCATGAGACCCGGACCTAGGGGTCCCCGCACGAAAAGTGATGATAAATGAATGGTCGCATCGAATAAGCAAGAATAAAGTGTGGATGCTAAACCCATGTCAAACATCAAACAGAATGAGAAAAGAATGAGATAAGATGAAGTGGAGTGAAACGGAGGGATAAAATAAAGATGGAAGAAGGCGATGAGATAGAAAAGTGAGTGATGGTCACCCTGCATCAAAACATGGAAAATAGTCACATCCGAAATAGAAGGAATGATGGATAGAGCAAGGATCCAGATATACTAAAGAAAGGTCTCTCGCATCTCTCATAAAAAAACGAATGGGCGACTCATACTCTCTCCCAAAATATACATCAAGATGAATCTCAGAAAGAAGCTCTCATACGAACTTCCTCTAACACATGAACTCAATGAAACAACCTGACACGTCCATATACATGCCCGATGAAGAATGACATAATGAATAATGCGTTTTTTTTTTTTTTTTTTTTTTTTTTTTTTTTTTTTTTTTTTTTTTTTTTTTTTTTTTTTTTTTTTTTTTTTTTTTTTTTTTTTTTTTTTTTTTTTTTTTTTTTTTTTTTTGCGCATACCCTGATCAATAGTGAATGATATCCCATGAAATACATAGCCAAATGGATAAACTCTCCCCATGTACTGATATAACATGAATCCTCACTAACAAAACAACCTCTCAAAAAATAAGATCTCTGGACCACTACTCAATAAGGTGAATGGGGGAAAGAACGTGACAATCCTCCATGCAATGACGTGTGAAAAACCACCACTCAAGGTGAAATACGGATGATGTCGAGTAAGCAATGATGAAAGAAAAGACAGAGAACGAATATCACAAGTGGTGATATGTGATATCAGAAAATAGTGATGAAATGATGTCCAAATGGAAAATATCACAATGAAGAGTGAAGAATGAGGCCTGAATATGTATGTCAGGTCTGGAACTCATGACGTATCCAATCATAGCATGCAAGCACTACAGGGTCCCCAACCCGGTGTAATAGGTAAATGAGGTGATGAAAGAAAAGGCTATGTGCTCATGTGAGGCTCAAAGGGCTAGCAACGGGTAACTCTATATGTGAGGGCGATAAAGTAAATTGGCTCATGAAATGATGGCCACCCATCCTTTGACCACAACCTCAAACATCGTGCTTTCAAGATCTCACATGGTCACTACTGAAGACTGGCATCCATCCAACAAAGTCATGGCGACTCCTCTGAAATCGCGCGAAAGCTCCCACTGATGCTCTATGATAACCATCAATGTCCTCTGAAAATCAACTCACTCCATCATCGTAAGTCACTCATCATCGTCTCATAAAATCAGTCCCTCTGATCATATCAAAACACCTGAAGTCATATGCAACAACTCAAATCTGAACGCCTCATGGCGATCCCTCTACCTCAGCAATATCATCAAGCAGCCAAACACTCTCTCATCGTGATCCGTCTATCATCGTATAGAGCTCATCTCGGGTCTAATCATCTCGGACACTACTTGGTCAGATCAAAGAACTGATGGAAAGGATAGGCAATGATACTGTAATATGCTAAGGTGAATAAGAATGGTAAATGTCGCATAATGGTACAAATGAGTGGTGTCATGTCAGGCTCAAAACGGGTAGGTCATCAAGTCCACAGAGTCAGGGTGTGGATATGGATATGGTACTGCTCTAATCAGAAGGTGAAATGGGTCATAGTCTCAAACTCCCTAGGTCGATCTCCTGATCCTAGGTCAATAGGCTCAATATCCTCCATGATAGGTCAGGCCAAAGTGATCGTGAGGTAAGTGAAAGATGCATCATATCGAAAGCATAACACGCATCAACACAAGATATGTAAAACTCACTCACGAGAAAAATGCCACAATACTCAGATAAAATATCATATCACTAAATGAAACAACGAGTACATCATGTGTGAAATGATAAAGGACTACAAACAACTGGACTCTCAACATGAAACTAAAAACGATGACCCTAACCCGAAAACAGGACTCAACAAAATAAAAACAACTCTGACGAACTGAAAACTGGACTCAACAAAATGGAAATGACTCTGATGATGACCATAATCAGAATGAAAAGGTGCTCTGAAGTGAACTGCTGCAAAGTGATGTATCCATGTCGACTGAACCAAGTCCTCAACCTGGAAGATCCCAAAATACCATAGGCCAATAGTACCATCAACATCCAAAACAATCTACTGAAGACTAGGAGGAGGAGGAACTGCATGTGTAGAATGTGCAGGCAGAGGATTGGTGGTCACATTTGGCCCAGCCAAGTCGACCAACCCCGAATCGATCAAGTCCTGTATCGCATGATGGAGTGCTGAACAACGCTCAGTATCGTGCCCCGGAATCTGATGATACAAACAGTGCTCATGTGAACGGAAATGAGGAGGAATAGGATGGGGCAAAGGCCTCGGCGCCAAAGGAACAATCACTCCAGCGTCCCTGAGCTTCTCAAAAGCTCTAGTCAAAGTCATGCCCAAAGGAGTGAACTGTCTCGCAGCCCTCTGTGCATATGGTCTAGGTGGCGGGTGAGTAGCGGCTCTCGGATGTGGTGGTCGCGGCTGCATGCTAGTCTGAGCAATGTAAGGCTCCTGAGCATAATCCAGCTGATACTGATACTGTGGAAGAGAGAAAGGAGCTCTGACTGTAGGTGGCCTATAAAGTGAGTGATGCGTAGGCCTCCGATGCTGATAACTAATAGCGCCAACCTCTCCAGATCTGCCAAACGGCCCAATCAGCTTCTTCCCCTTACTGTCAGGGGAAGGAGTAGTATCTGTCCATAATCCTCGAGCAATGGCCTCCTCAACACTGAAAGCTGCCTGAACCAAACTCCTGAGATCCTGAAACGGGATGCCCACAAGACGTCTCGCGAATCTCGGCTGTAGGTTCCGAAGAACCATGTCAATCTGATCCTGCTCCTTAGGCCGATCTATCATACCAGCCACCTTTGCCCTCCAACGAGTGACAAAGGAAGAAATAGACTCCTCTGGCCTCTGTCTAGTGGCCTCCAACTCTCGTCTCGATACATCAATATCGGCACTGAAAGCGAACTGAGTCAGGAACTCATGAGCCACGTCCTCCCATGTGCGAAGTCTCGAAGGCTCAACTGAAGCAAACCACCTCTGAGCTGCCCCACTAAGTGACATCGGGAAGAGGGCCACCAACTGTGCATCATCTATCCCATGTGCTCTCATAACTGTGCTGTATAGTCTCAAGTGGATCTTGGGACAACCAATCCCACTATAACGCTCAATGTCTGGCATGCGAAACTTGGCGGGCAAGCTAGCCGCCGGTATGCCATCTCTGTCATCCCAAGTCAAACCTCCGTCCTGCAGTCTGATCTGTCTCATCTTGGACTCAAGCCTGTCAACCCTGGCCTCCTGCTCGGCTAATCGAGTATCCTCAATAGTAGGAACCATGGGAGGCGGCACTGTGACAGTAGGTGGTGGAATGGTCTCATAATGATCTGCCAGATGGAATGGAGTACCGAATGAAACCCCAGGTGGACGAGTCTGTGCTGTCTGAGATGCATGAGGAATCGTCTCGTCAGTGACCATGCCAACCGGATGAGGATCCTGGCGAGAACTCTCTAACTGATCCAAGCGCCTATTGACTCCGGCCATGAACTCCTGAATGGAAGCAAGTGTGGAAGCTAGCTCGTCTGACATCTCAACTGAACTGTCTAAACTCGGATATGAATCTGCTCTGATCAATCGTCCTCCAACTCTCCTCCAAGAATGTGACTCCAGACTCAACCGACTCCTAAACTGACTCCCTACAATGCAAACAAAACGGATAAAGGACACGAGATAAAACTCTAAAAGACGACAATACAACATGCAAGCACATGGTCTTGAAACGGCAATCCGAAACCTGGATGTATGATGAGAACTCTAAAGTCACAAAGGTGTCCACTGCGAGATGGCTATAAATGTGACCAGAGAATCTCCATCAATAATCCAAGATGAAAGAGGTGTGAAAAACGCGCTATCACGAGATCAATACTCCATCTATAAACATATATCTTTAATTCAACTTTCGACCCGAGCTCCATAAGAGGAAAATAATAAGGTGATCAAGGCGACTCTCTCGAAAAAAAGTGTGAATATGAAAACGTGCCTTTCACCTTTCCGTAATGAAAATATGAGCATTAGGTCAAGAATTGAATCAAAGATCAAACAAAGAATGAGGTATCGGGCTCGTGATAGGTGTGCAATGCTAAAACAAGATGATCATGATCGATGAACATATCCCGAAGCATCAAGTACGTGATAGCAAAGTGAAAGGATGTGTCGAGCCAACAAATAAAAACGAAAGCCCTAAAGAGGGAACATGACATACTCATCGAGTGAAAAACATAATCCAAGGTGACACGATAAAGGTGATCCGACCGATACTCAAACTCGTACCGATCTCCGAGCACTCTCAACTGGAGACTAAAGAGAGGGAATACCGGATCCGAACTGTAACTAAAGAGGCTCTGAAGGCCCTCAGATGCACCCACGTGTAGGGAGGGAGTCCTACTCGAAGGATCTACGGCTCAACCTACGAGGTCAAGGTGGCTCTAAATGGATATGGGTGGACTTTAAAGATCCCTAGCAGAAGCGATCGTACCCTCCGGCGGTACGCAACCCTCTGCACGTCTCCGAAGAGACGGGGTGCTTCCATGCAAGGTGGTCATCAGCTCCACACATGCACTACCTCGACATCCCAAGGGGGTTCCTATGGTGAAACCTCTCAAAACTCTCAACTCTCGAAGGTCAGCTGATGTGCACAGTGAATGGTGTGGGTGCATCCGAAAACCCTAAGAAGCTAAAACAAGAGAGAAAACACATTGGTCGCACAACTATCCATGAAACCTAGCTCGGGGCTATACAGGTCTTCAATGATCGGACTCCAATCAACATCGATATGTCGGTCTCCTCCAGAACGCTCCCAAACATCGGTATAGCCCGTCGCTAGACCCTACTCTTAACCTCTATCTCGGTCAGAGTACAAGCACACACAAGGCCTCACACTTGCAAAAGTGAGAACCGAAATGAAGGAAATGACCGAAACCAGAGGGTCGGAGATAAGGGGATAGATGTGCTACCCACACGGACAAGCAACACGCAATCACACAAAGGAAGGGTAGTCATGCACCATACAGTCAAGCAGAGTACAGGTATATCACTCAAGTCCACACAAACTATGACGATCAAGACGAATAATGATACAGACATCATGCTCAAAAGACAATCAAGGCAATATACAAGCCAGAGAATCAACACGTCAAATCAAACCAACAACAAATCCATACATGCAAGGCGATCAGAATAATCATGGAAAATATTAGAATCACTATGCTAATCAAGGCAAGATGATCAATCAGTATAATCAGCATGTCAATGTACTCAACAAACATGGCAATGAAGCACAGAAAAAATCAAAATCCTCAATCAAGATAATCAATCATCATAACCAGCATGTCAAATATCACAAACAAATAAATCAATGAAGCATGGAGAAATTGGCTATATCAAAAACCCCAATCAAAATAATCAGCCAATATGATCGACATGTCAATGTCCCAAAGTGAAAACTCGGGAACTCTCAATGTGCAATCAAGAGATGAGTACCCACTGATAGACTCACCAAACGCCACATTTGCTTCACTTTAAGTTCAAGCTTGACCCTCTAAACTTTCCCCAGTGGAGTCGCCATTTTGTGGACCCCGCATTTCGGCTCATGCGTTTCCCACTCGATGGCGAGCTCGATTTTTATTTTTGAAAAATTGATTTTTATTAATTAAGAAAAATTGACTTGGAGTCGCCACTTATTTTTGTTTTATTTTTAAAGGGTAAACAAAATAAGAAAGAAAAACCCTAAGTGTGACTCCTTATTTTGGAAAAGGCGGCCTATGAAAAACCGGATCGGGTTCGGGGGTCAGGTTACTTATCGGGAAGGTACGGTAAAGACCGTAGCACCCCTTTAAGTCCCTAAAGATGGGTCTCTACTAATAAAATGGAGCAATCATGGCATCTAATAAAGAAATCAATGAATGCCCGAATTGATCATGCACATATAGGAATCAATACATGTATATAGAATGAGCAAAATATGAATAGATGCGTACCTGGGCGGCAATCACGAATGCGCTATCATGAAACATGGTTAGTGAACAACGAACAGATATAATTAAGCGCATATCAAGGAATAGAGTAAATCAATCATGCATGGCAAATAAATCAATCAATCAATCGATTAGTCATGAAGTCAAGTATGTGGGGCCCCCACCAAAGCCCGTTTATTTTTGCGTGAATTAATTCCATAAATCCCATCATTTGGAATTACGGAATTTGATCCTTACTTATTTTAAAACATTTAGAAAATCAAAGAAGATTTTGAAAGTGGCTTGCCGGAAAGAAAACGTCGGCCAAATTTATTAAAAATGGGATTTTCATACCTAAAACTCTACAAGGACAAAAGATTTCTTTTAGATTTAAAACTATTTGAAAATCAAAATTTTGGAGAATTATTTACAAAATGGGGGTTTGAAAAAAAAATTATTTTGAAAATCATGGGATGAGGAAGTGGATGATGATACGTGGCTTAAAAAAAGAAAAGTTGCATGCCAAAGGTGGCCATGCAACTAGAAGTATGCAATGGTGGACCCAGGGAAAAATGATTCTGGCAGATATGCGGGCCTCAATTGGGAGAGGAATCTAAATGGAACATGTGAGTTTCTGGCATTTCCCTTGGCATCAGTTACAGGGAGATGCAGTGTAGACAAGAACAAAAGTGCCAACTATCTCAGCACCAAGCCAGCAAGCTTGGAGTAGCCAGAAACCACAACACTAATTCCACCACCCAGCGTGTCAAAGTCATGTCTCTGGAAAGTGGCTCTGCTGGTCAGTACAGCACTCACAATCACACTCAGTCCTGGCTCTGCAAGGACTATATCAGATGCACTTCTGGCTGCATCAGTTGCATCATTCTACAGAAATGCCGATGTCTGCCCTCTTTAGAGCTGGGGCATCATTCACAGCATCTCCAGTCATCCCACATATGTGCTTCTTCTCTTGCAGCCTCTTCACTATTTCGTATTTATGTTTAGGGAAGACACCAGCAAAGCCATCAGCTTTTTCAATGAGCTCGTCAATGGGGAGGTCTGCAATTCTATGATCCTTGCTCTGTTCAAGGAGGGAAAAAAAAAAAGACGGGTACATGTTGGCTTAGTCAATATCCTTGTCGGCGTGGATATGCCAACAGTAGCGGAGCATCTTCAGGCGCTTAGTGACATAGAAAGGATGTGAAGACAGCTTGAATTTGCGAACCATTGAGGAATTCCAGGGCTGAAATAGAGCCTCGATGCTTGATCCAATGATTAATTCCTTCCACTCAGAAGCCAAAACTTGCATTGTTTGCCCTTAGGACTCAAACCAACCCCTAGAATCACCGAGGGTACCCCTCATAAAGAGGAAAAATAGACTTGAATTAATCAAGCCATCAAGCATGGAGGTTTGGGTCGCACTCAAGACAGTGGACTCAGAGATGTCGCCTTCAGAAACTTCAACCTCATGACCTCTGAAAATCTCTTTCAGTTCATCACTCTCACACACTTGCAAACTTGGGAAATGAGGGGGTCCAAAGAGGTCATGCCCGCGTCAACAGGGTCCTGCATGCATGATTTCTGTGCATGAGTGGGAAAAGGGTTGTAAGCAACGGGTTAGGCAAGGTAATGATGAAAGACAAACTAGTGGATGAGGGTGTTATGGTGATTAATGGGATGAGTGGCAAAACGTGTGAGAGGGAGGGATTTACAAGTGGATGGATAGGGATCTCATGGGGAGAGTGCAGTCACGGGTAGAGAGAAAGTAAAAAAAAATATTGATTATATGGAAATGTGAGCCTTGGGCTTGATGGTCATGGATGTGTATAGGATAAGGATAAATATGAAATATGGTAAAGGGGGAATGCGCATGAGCAAATGAGAGATATAAATTGTGATGGAACACATGGGTATGAAAAATGGGTATAATGAAAGAGGTGAGTCAAATGGGTAGTATAGTGGTACGAGTATGATCCACTAGTCTCTTGACATAAATGTCTACATTATATCTCCTGCGTCACAAGCACTGAGAGCTGAATATAAGATCAGAACTTCACGATAGCCATATGATGGGATTAGATTCAGATACCCATGAACCAGATTTAGGGCGTTCTGTAAGGAAGGATCACCAGAGCACTCCAACTTTGTACAGCTGAACAAGCATGTCCTGAATTACATGCATCTCATGGTAATAGTTCCTGATAGCTTCACCTTGAGTAGCCTTGAGAAGAGAAACCTTAGGTGGGCATCATTAATCTTTTCACAATAAAGTGGCAGGTGCACCCTCTCTTTAATGCCTATCCATTTTAAGTACTGAAGCATACCATAAAAACCACATCATACCATAAATCACGAGCACAAAATAGCACTTCAGCCATGCTGCTGCCTCCAGTTGCAGTTCCTCCCATTCTGTTTCATTTCCTGATATCTTTTGTCCAATGGTCCCAAACTTCCTCTTCTCTCTCTTGGCTTCTTTGGTCAGCTAGCAGTGGTAGTGAGTAGTCATGATCTCCACGCGCAAACACAAACACAAACGCTGGTCTGGTATACACTTTCCATGGAGGTTAAAGAAATCAATAAGGTGACATTGCCTTGGCCTTCCCTCTTTCTCAATACCAAGCACTGATAGAGACACCCTTATTTGGAGAAATCTTGAGGATCCAGTAGTACAGTGACACGCGCGAGTCAATTTCAGCTTGAGTGCAGCAAACTTTCCATCTTAAGAAAACCCCTCCTCACGATTACTTTCTCTTTTTATGCTGTCATTACATCTTATGTTGTTTTCCCTCAAACTCTCTCATTTTAATAACCGAGGACTGAGAACCAATCTCCTGTGATACTCTTCCCCTTCAGACGAAAATGGAAGATCTGATGCAAGATACGTATGGATACCAAGAACAAGGGACGAACAGCAAAAACAGAGCAAGGATAAAAGGAAGCAAAATCAACCCATCCAAGCCTCATTTCATGTATTTATCAATGGGCTCAGATGCGGGGGGTGGTCCAGATGATTTTCAAGTGGATTTCATAAAGAGAATAAGTTCGCAGTGACCAACAAACTCGTAGAGAGAAAAATCAAACCAGCTTTTAGAAAATAGATTGGCAACAAAACACAAGGTGAGTATAAGCTAACTTCGCCATCAAAAGGAAGTTTACTACATCCAGAAAGCATCAAACAAATGACCTGGACACAAAAACAAACTCATGGAAAAACATACCTGTGTCGCCTTTGGAGTATTTGTCTCTCTCCTTATCTTCAGAAAACCCTCTGTTGCCCCTTCCTCTGTTATCCTTCTCTAAGCTCCAGCTCTGTCTAGCCTCTGCTGTTCCAGAAAATCAGTCTCCTCCTCTCCAGAAGAAAATCTCTTCCTCTCTCTCAAGATCTCTGCTCCCCCTCATTTCATTTCTCCGCACCAGCTTTTTCCTCTGCCCCCCAGCCAAGGATCCTCCCACTACCCTGCAGCTCCCTAGCTAACAGAAACCTCTGCCATATCTCTCAACAAACACGTCCAAAAAGCAACCTCCCCCTCTGCAGCTGCCCCCACGCTCCTCCATAACGGCCTGAGGATTTTAGAATATCTCCATGCCACGTGTCAAACTCTCACTCGCTCCTCAATTCCACTACTCTGATTCCCAGCAGCCATCCATGAGCAAACAAGTGGTCTCTCAAAGCTCCTTCACGTGGCAAGACAAGCTGCATGAAGAATGAGGCCCAAGTGGGGGTCTACAGGTACACTCAAACTTATGGAATTGACTACATAGAGACATTTGCACCTGTAGCTAAGATCAACACAGTTCGAGTATTACTGTCTTTAGCTACAAACTTGGATTGGCCATTACAACAGTTTGATGTGAAAAAAGCCTTTCTGCATGGCGAGTTATCTGAAGAAGTATATATAGATCTTCCACTAGGATGCATGGTTTCAAAAAAGCAATGTCAGAAGGTGTGCAAATTGAAGAAGTCATTGTATGTGTTGAAGCAATCCCCGAGAGCATGGTTTGGAAGGTTCACAAAGTCAATGAGAGCTTTTGGCTATCATCAAAGTAATTCAAATCACACTTTTTTCTTGAAAAAGCAACATGGTAAGATTACAACACTCATCGTATATGTGGACGACATGGTAGTTACAGGAAATGATCCTGAAAAAAGAAAAGCTTTACAAAATTATCTATCTAAAGAATTCGAAATGAAAGATCTAGGTCCTCTGAAATTCTTTCTTGGGATTGAAGTTTCTCGATCAATTGAAGGAATTTTCTGTCTCAAAGAAATTATGCCTTAGATCTTTTACAGGAGACTGGAATGTTGGGATGTCAACTTGTTGATACACCAATAGAAGAAGGTCTGAACTTGTGTGTTGGGCCTAATCAAGTATTAACTGATAAGGGAAGATACCAGAGACTTATGGGGAGATTAATGTACTTAGCTCATACAAGACCAAACCTTCTTATGCATTGAGTGTAGTGAGTCAATACATGCATAATCCTAGAGAGCAACATATGAATGCAGTCATACGCATTTTGAGGTATTTGAAGAATGCTCCTAGGAAGGGAATTTTGTTTGCTAAAAATGTTGATCATCAGAGTATAGAAGTATATACTGATGTTGATTGGGTCGGTGCAGTGGATGATAGGCGATCTACATTTGGTTACTTTACCTTTGTAGGTGGTAATCTTGTGACATGGAAAAGTAAGAAGCAAAATGTCATCGCTCGTTCAAGTGCAGAAACGGAATTTAGGGGTATGACTCTAAGACTTTGTGAGGCATTATGACTAAGACTCCTTTTACAGGATCTAGGTTACCTATCTAGGCAACCAATCCGATTATTTTGTGACAATAAAGCCGCATATGACATTGCTCATAATCTAGTACAATATGATCGTACAAAGCATGTTGAGGTGGACAGATTCTTCAATAAGGAGAAGTTGGATGATAAGATTGTGGAATTGCCTAAGATTCGATCAGAAGATCAATTGGCCGATATCTCACAAAAGCTGTAGTCTTAAGTCAACAGTTCTCAAAATTTTTAGACAAGTTGGGCATGTGTGACATCTATGCACCAACTCGAGGGGGAGTGTTGAGATATTAGGTTATTAGCTGTACAAATCCTTGTAATCATTCTTTCCCATTCTTAGGTGATTACGCTTGATTATAGTGCTTGATTATAGGTGGTTAACATAATTAACAGATATGATTGGATAGCTATATAAGATATTGAGTCATGTATACCCTCTATATATACTCTCTACGTGAACGAATGAAAGTATGAATGAAAAACCACCATTCATCAATTTGAAGTAATTCTAGTAGTTCTCCACAACTTTCCAACAAAGCTTAGAAATAACAAAAACCTCTCAACCCTTCAAAAAATGCAAGGAAAATATATATATATATAGAGAAAAATCTGGAGAGGCGTCCTCCTCTCTTGTTTTCTGCTCTTATCTTCCTTCTAAATAAAAAAAAATTGGTCTTGAGTCAATTTGACCCATGCCTTGTCCTCAACTGCTCCAATTGCTCCCATGTTACTTTTCCCACTCTCAGAATAGTGCCAAAACATGACCCAAGCATAAGGAAATCCAAATAAAGAAGTAGAATATATGTCACAACCAAAAGAAATGTGCAAGCCTAATAAATATAAAAATGAAAGCACAAATACAATAATGTCAACCCAAATCAAATTATGCAACCTAGCTTAAGTTGATCACATATATTGCCAACAAAACTAATATCTCATGCCCAAACTACATGAAATCTGAATCAAATGAAACAATAACCAATAAGACCCAATTCCATATCAAGAAAAATAGACCCAAGGATTACAATGGCATACAAAAAAAAAAAAAACAAAAGCTTGAAATACACAAACAACCTAAACTCAAAAACTTAATGTTGTGCAAATCAACATGAGGATTTTACCTCATCTTCAATCTCAAAATGAAGAAATGTGGTAGTCACATGAAAGGATGAGGTGGGTGTGAGTGGTTGTGATAAGATGGAAGAAATGAAGGAGATGGGTGGCCGAATCTAGTGAAAGTGAGGGTCGTTGGAGATGGGAAAGACAAATGCACCAATTGTGGGCGTGTCAATTGTAAGAGCATGTGGTTGGAGATAGCTATGGCGTGGGTATGAGGGAAAAAAGAAGAAGAAGAAAATGGAAAAAATTAAGAAAGGAAAGGAAAAAGGAAATGAAAGAAGGGGGCAATGGTCAATGTAGGGGAAATGAGATGAAGAAGGATTAGGTTTTTTTTTAGTATGAATGGTGGAGATGAAGCCAAAGATGAATGACCCAGATTCAGTCCCACACATGGATATGGAAAATTTGACCTAAAAATAAAATGGAATGAGTCCAAAAACACTAACAAAAAGAGCCTTAAAAATAAGTAAATAATAATAACTAAAAATAAAAAATTAAAAGGAAAATAATAAAATAAAATAAGAGAATGGATGTGAGACAAATTCGGGGGTTTACAAATATGCCCCTCTTTGGTAGAGTCCACGAGTAAAATAAGTGTATACACAAATGAAATGAAATAGGCCCTACAAAAGAACAAGAAAGACCATTAAATTTGTCCCAGTAATGCGACCTCTCTCAAACTAAAACAAGAACAAAGGGGCTTTAAAACCCTTAAAAAGGGCAAAAATGGGTTGGGCAAGAAAAAAAAACTCTTAAGGTGCTTCTAAAGTTACACTATGGATCCAGAATCCTTTTAAAATTACTAAAAAAATGACTCAAAAATCGATGTCAAAGTCAAGTAGCAATTAAACCACTGTGGAGCATAGGAACGAACAAATACTGAAGAAAAACCACATGTGCACTATATAAGGGCGCAAGGCAAGGGGTACCAATGATATGATCAAAACACATGCTATAAGCTAAAAAACTATATCACATATAATGGAGGAGGAGAGACCATAGAAAACTACGGTTGTAATGCTTGAAATGTGGCTTTAAACGTCAAAACTAAGAATAACGACTCTGGACACCTAAACTATGGCTCTAAAACCCTAACTGTGGCTTTGAATGCCAAAATTATGGCTTTGAATGCCTAATTAAGAAAGTGATCTTAAATGCCTAAGCTAACAAAGGTGGCTCTAAACGCTTAACTGTGGAAGGTGGCTCTGAATGCCTAACCGAGGAAGGTGGCTTTGAGCGCTTAAATAGAGCAAGGTGACTTTGAATGCCTAAAATGAAGAAGGTGGCTTTGAACATCTAATTGAGAAATGTGGCTTTGAATGCCTAAGATGACCAAGATGGCTTTGAACACCTAAGTTGAGGAAGGTAGCTTTGAACACCTAAGCTGAGGAATGTGGCTTTGAACACCTAAGCTGAGGAATGTGGCTTTGAACACCTAAGCTGATCAAGGTGGCTCTGAATGCCTATATTGAAGAAGGTGGCTCTGAACACTTAACTGAGGAAGGTGGCTCCAAATGCTTAAACTGAACAAAGTGACTCCGAATGCCTAAACCAAAGAAGGTGGATTTGAATGCCTAGTTGATGAAGGTGACTTTGAATACCTAATCAAGGAAGGTGGATTTGAATGCCTAAACCGAGCAAAGTGGCTCTGAGCGCCTAAACTAAAGAAAGTGGTTCTAAATGCCTAACTGAGAAAGGTAGCTTTGAATGCCTAAATTAAGGAAGGTGACTTTGAATGCCTAAACTAGGTAAGGTGACTTTGAATGCCTAAATTGGGTAAGGTGGCTTTGAATGCCTAAACTGAGTAAGGTGGCTCTGAACGCCTAAACTGAAAAATGTGGCTTTGAACACCTAATTGAGGAAGGTTGTTGTGAACGTCTAAACTATGGAAGGTGGCTTTGAATGTCTAACTGTAGCTTTGAATGCCTAACTATGGCTTTGAGTGCCAAAATTATGGCTATGAGCGCCAAAATTATGGCTCTGAACACCTAATTTGTTAAAGAGAGAAACTCTAGTTTATCATTAAAAAGATATTTAAAAGATATATTTTTTTTTAATTCTAAAATTGTGTGTGTGTTTTTTTTACTTTCATATAAAAAAACAATTTTACATTTTGTTTAAAAAAAGGTTTTTTTTTTTTTTTCTAGAGTAAGATTTATTTTATTTAAATCATTAAACAAGATTTTTACAGTTCTATGAAAAAAAATTCATTTATTTGAAAAGGTTAAATATTTATTCCAAAAAAGAATTTTCATGTATTTAAAAAAAATTAATAATAATTTTTGAAACAAGATTTCACTAACAAATACACTTCACAAGTAATAAAACAAAACATTAAATAAAAGAATAAAATCCTAAATGAATAGATAAATAAATAAACAGGAGAGAGACCAACAAAAAGAAAACTAACATACAATAATATCTTGTGAGGATATCAAAATAAATGAAATAACATATGTACAAGATAAAGAATAACAAAACAAATACATGCAAAACGAGGATAGGAATAAGTATAAAAATGAAAGCACAAATACAATAATGTCAACCCAAATCAAATTATGCAACCAAGCCTAAGCCAATCACATATACTGCTAAACAAAACTAATATCTCATGCCTAAACGATATGAAATCCAAATAAAATGAAACAATAACAAATAAGACCCAAAATATTACAATGGCATACCCAAAAAAAAAAAAAAAAAAAAAGTCTGAAACTCACAAACAACCTAAACTTAAAAACTTAACACCGTGCAAATCAACATTAGGATTTTACCTCATGTTCAATCTCAAAATGAAGAAATGCGGCTTTCATGTGAAAAGATGAGTTGGGTGTGAGTGGTTGTGATAAGGTGGAAGAAATGGAGAAGAGGGGTGGTCAAATCTAATGAAAGTGGGGATCATCGAAGATGGGAAAGATGAATGAACCAATTGTGGGCATGTCGATTGTAAGGGCATGTGGTTGGAGGCAGCTATGGCATGGGTATGAGGGAAAAAAGAAGAAGAAGAAAATGAAAAGCAAGAAGAAAGAAAAGGAAAGGGGAAGGGAAAGAAAGGAGCAACGATCAATGTAGGGGAAATGAGATAGAGAGAGATTAGAGGTTTTTTTTTTTTTTTGTATGAATGGTGGAGATAAAACCAAAGATGAATGGCCCAGATTTGGTCCCACACATGGGTATGAAAATTTTGGACAAAAAATAAAATGGAATGAGTCTAAAAACACTAACAAAAAGAGCCTTAAAAATAAGTAAATAAAAATAACTAAAAATAAAATAAAAGGATAAAAATAAAATAAAATAAAGAGAATGGGTGTGAGACAAACTTAGGGTTCTACAATAGTACTTTATTTTTATCATTCATATTTGTATAATTATTTATTTAAAATAGCCCTTAGAAAATAAATGAAAACAACTAAAGAATATTCTTGAAAAAGCCATGTTTTGCTTTTTAAGAGAATAGAAAACTAGTTTAAAAATTAATTATCGAAGACACCTTAAATTTTTCTTTATTTCATACAAGGAGAATAAGAGGGTGTTTGTTTCTTTTAGCTTTTTGTTGAAAGCAATTTGCTTTCAAACTTTAAATCCTCTTTTTTTTTTTTTTTTTTTTTTTTTCATGACTTATTATAAACTTTTGGTTGAATTAAAAAAAAAAATATTTGACTTTTTCTAAATGGAAAAAGTAATATGTTTGTTTTTCTTTACTTTTTAATACTTAATAGAAATAAAATATTATAAAAATAAATAACTAGTACTTAATACTATTAAGTACTATTTAGTTTTAAGTTCTATTTAAAATTAAGTAAACAAAAAAAAAAAAAAAAAAAAAAACAAACAAACAAACAAACATCACCTAGGTACCATTATTTTAACATAGTGACTAAAATACCCATAAGTTAGTACCTTATCAAATTTAAAAATAACTAACAAGGCATTGTTACATAAGTGGAGATCATAATTGATAAATGCACATCAATTTTCATTTAGATATCTTTATCCATTAATTTTTTTTAAATCTTATTTAGTTGTAAATATCAAACTAAAAGGTAATTGGTATATACATACATATATATATATATATATATATATATATATATATATATATATATATATATATATATATATATATATATATATATATTTGTTTAATTTTATTATTAGTCATTTATTTGTTTGACATTTTTTTTAAATGCTTATGTGGCATTTTATATTTTTACAAAATAAAAAAAATTCTTATTATTAATAAAAGCTCATATTTAGTGACAAATGTAATTTAATCTATTTGAATTTAAAGATTTGTATCATAGATTTCCCTTTTGAATGATAAAAACCCTAAGAAAAACCAATTTAAGTTCCACCATGATATTAAGAATCTTGCCAAAATAAGCATCTGAAGCAGTAGAAATTTGTTAGCCCAAGGATTCTCCTAATTGTGTTTTGATGATAACTAACCATAATTAAGTTACTAATTGGTTTGAATTATAAAGAAATTTTGGGGTTAATTTGGAAATTCATCAAAGGACCCAATGGATGCACAATCAAGAAAATTGGATGACCTTTAATCATAGGAAACATATGTAAGATGAATACATAGTGATTACTACTCAAAAAGTGCTATTTGATAGCTTGTAATTAACTCTTTTAAACACTTTTGAGTAGTAGTTATCACCTTTTAACCCAATTAACATGTTAAGGACCCTTGCAATCAATTCTAATCAAATTGTGTTAAGTTTTGGTGTTTTGATAGCTTTTTGATCACTAAAGCAATCCGAGATTGAGGAGAGTTCTTTGGAATCCATGGCAAAACAATGGAAAGCTCAGAAACATGAAAAACCGAAGCTTTGAAGTCCTTTGCCATAAGCAAATCCGGAATGCAAGGAGTGTGGGATCCTCCCTAAAAAATGCCGCGTGGCTCTCTCTCCCTTACACACATAGACGGTCTCCCTTGCGATGCGCGACATAGCTCATTCCACCCGGGGAGGAATTTTGTTCGGCCAACGTTCCACCTTCTCCGGATATCTCACATCCGGTGCCTGACGCCAGATGGGAGAGGAGGGCGTTTCAACTTCCGCGCGACATAGCTCATTCCACCCGAGGAAGAATTCTGTCTGACCAACGTTCCACCTTCTCCAGATATCTCACATCCGGAATTCTGTCCGGCCGACGTTCCACCTTCTCCGGATATCTCACATCCGGCACCTGACGCCGGATGGGAGAGGAGAGCGTTTCAACTTCCCCGGTCAGACATATCCGGATCCTCTCATAGCGCTTACTCGGTCAGACATGCACAACTGCAGTGTTCTCCCGAAGCTTCCCGATATTTACGACTGACATTTTGAGATTTTTTTCTTTAGATATTTGATGTCTAAATCCCCAAACTCTCCTTGTAACCCACCTATCATAGGATTCCTTAGTCTTTAAGTAAGAACAAAAGGGACCTCTTTTATATAGTTTGTAATTTTCTTTAGAAATAATGATCAATCTCTCAGGAGCTTGTTCTTGGAGACAACCTTTTGTATAAGTAAGAAATATAGCTACAGAGCACTTGCTCTGTTTTTCATATATATTTTTGTTTTTCTCGTTATTTTTATTTCTAGCCAATCAAACTCTGAGGATTTTTCCTCAGAGGATGAGAGGCTAGGCTCTTCGTCTCTTGGAGTGAAGAAAGCCGGGTAAGTTTCCACATGCATAAATTGGAAGTTTTGTTGTTTTAGTTTTTAATGAAGAGAAAGTGTGACCCGTTAATGGTTTTTATCTTTTTAGTTAACTTAAAACGCCTCTAAATCACCTGGGCCAACACTTGGTAAGGCAAGTGATCTTCATCCATTGAGATGAACTTGTTTATCTCTTGCGAGTCTTTGGGAGGTGGTTTAAAGGTAGGATTTTCTAGAATAGCTAACACTTGGTAAGCTTTTGGACTCCAAGGAGACATCCATTAGTTATCTCTTGCGAGCTTTTGACGGGTAATCCAAGGTTAAGGATCACCTTGAATGGCAAATGCTAGGTGAGAGGCACGAGCCATTGCAAGGTGCATCAGTGAGAGGGAATTAGTGTTTGAACCCATTAAGAGGAAACATCTGTACCACACCGGTTAGAGAATTAACTATATGTTAATTCTCTAATGCAAGGAAAAGAAACAAGTGACCGAAACTCCCTTTTTGTACAAGGAACCTGAGCCTAGTGATCTAAACTCCAAGAAACACTTTTCTTTGTGATTAAAATCAGTTACTATTTTTGGTTAGTTTAAAACCAAACCCTTTTCACTCAAACATCTTTATGTTTTCTTTTAAAGCTAACCTTGAAATGAAAAGGACACCAATTCATCTTTGAATTAATATCAATTGTGAAGTGAAAACCCATCCCAGTGAACGACCCTAGAGCCACTATGCTATGCTAGCTAAGGCTATCCTAGTACATAGTGTAATAGGTTATAAATTTTGTTGATTACTCCCTGAGGACCAAAATCAAGGGACACCAACTGGACATGAATCAGCTGAGACACCAATCGGGAACAAATCACATAGGTGCACTTAGGATTTCCATATCTTTTCATGCATTTTTAAAAAACTCAGTTTATGCATTAAAGTAACATTTCCATCCAAATATGAGTTCATCAAATGAACCTTAGGCAAAATGTTTCAAATTTGGTATATTAATTTACCTAAAGGTCTTGCCTAAGTGTTAGAAGCAAAAAGACTAAAAAAAGATAAGTTTTCAGGCAAAAAATGGTGAACCGATTGAGGCAGGCACTAGCTAACCAACTTAATCGTTTAGAGTACTAGTCGACCGATTATTCTTTCTTAGTCGAGAGATGCAAAAAACCTTCTCTCTCTTCCAATAGTCTTTCATTATTGGTTAAGGAATATGTATTCCCAGTCGAGGTCCAATCGAGGGTAACAGTCACCTGCTAAGCATTAAATACTCCAACGACTAGTGAACCGGTTGACCACTAGCTCGACTGGTCGAGGCTGCTTTTTGGCGTTTTGGCTTCTGAGATTAGAAACTTATAAATTGAGAGCTTCACTTCATTTATGAAAAGGAGAACACTTGCATTTATTTGTTTACCTACTTGTTCTTACCTTAAAAGCTCTCATTCTTTTATTGGTGCATTAAATCTCCATTTGCATATTTTTTAATGCACCTTTGTGATTCATCCTAACCTTGAGTTGTATTTGAGCTATTGTTGAACTAGGTTAAGAGATTCAAACTTATTATTTGAGTGTTAAAACCTTCAAGTGAGTAGAGACTTGAAGAGATTGTGTAAGAGCCCATTGGAGCCGGAATTCAAGTGTAAAAGTGATTAGAAGCTTGGTTAAAGCTTCAAGTATAGTGGAACCCTCACTCGGCTCGGAGCTTGAGGAGAATGGGTGTAGGTAAGGAAGTGTCGAACCATTATAAAATCTGACTTTGCTTTCTCTAACCTTATCTCTTTATATTTGTGTTTCTTATGCTCAAATTTATTGTGTTTGAAAAATAATTTTTTAAACTCCAATTCATCCATTCTCCTTCTTGGGAGTTTTCTCTATTAAGATTAACCTTTATTTTCTCAATTGGTATCAAAGTTAGGCCTCTTGTTTAGGACTTAATCATCTAAGAGAAAATGACGAATCCATCAAGCTTATCTCACATTGAAAGTTTTGCAACTAGTAGACTTCCATTTTTTACGGGAACCGATTATCCTTATTGGAAAGCTAAAATGACTTGGTTTTTACAATCAACTGATTTAGATGTATGGGATGTCATTGAAGATGACCCAACTTTTCCTTCAAAAATAGTTGATGGAGTCATGGTTCCAAAACCCAAGCAAGAATGGGATGAACGTGATAGAAGAAACTTCCAATTTAATGCTAAGGCCGTTTATACTATGCAATGTTCTATGGATAGAAATGAATATAATAAAATTTTTCAATGCAAATTGACTAAATAAATTTAGAGAGTACTTGAAATAACTTATGAAGGAACAAATCAAGTTAAAGAGTCAAAAATCAATTTACTTGTTCATGGTTATGAATTGTTTTTTATGAAAGATAATGAAACTATTGTTCAGATGATCACTAGGTTCACCGACATTGTCAATGGTCTTGAAGCTTTGGGAAAGACCTACAAGGGATTATAAAAGGTGATGAAGATCTTGAGGTCACTTCCATTAAAGTGGCATACAAAGGTCACCACAATTCAAGAAGCCAAAGACTTAACCAAGCTACCTTTGGAGGAGCTCATAGGATCATTGATGACATATGAGATCAATTTGGCAAAGAAGCACTAAGAAGGGGAAGACAAAAAGAAGAAGAGCATAGCTCTCAGAGCTACAACTAAAAAAGAAGAAAAAGTTGAAGAAGAAAAACAAAGTGAAGAAGATGAAGAATTAGCCTTCATCATAAGAAAGTTCAACAAATTCATGAGGGGTGAAAATTTTAGAGGAAGAAGGTTCACTTCTAGAAGAGACTTCTCTAAAAGGAATTTTCATCTCATATTGACAAGGAGAGATGAGAAAAAAAAAAAGGACTTGGTGTGCTTCAGATATAAGAAACTGGGACACATTAAATATGATTGTCATCTCTACAAGAGTGAAGCCAAGAAGAGAAAGAAGAAGACAATAATGACCACTTGGAGTGAAAGTGAAGATGAATTCTCCGAAGAAGAAAATGAGAAAGAAGTGCCAAACATGTATTTCATGCCAATAGATGAACTTGATGAGGTAAACTTTAACATTATTAATGAAGATATACATGATGCTTTTCAAGCATTGTATGAAGATCTTAAAAAACTTGGTTTGAAAAATGTTTCTCTCAAAAAGAAAGTTCAACAATTTGAAAAAGAACTTGGAGAAGTAAAATAAAAATTTTCAAAAGTTGAAGTTTTTAAAACTCATCTTGAAAAAGAGAATGATATTTTAAGAAAGAAAAATGAATGGTTGACCTCATTTCTTTCAATCTTTTCTTGTGGAAAAAAAAATCTTTTGAAATGATTCTAGTTAGCCAAAAATGTTTTTTTTTACAAACAAGGGCTATGATTCAAATCTTCAAAGAATCAAAAGTATTTTAAAAACTATTTTGTAAAGGAATCCACAAGTGCAAGTCCTTCCACTACAAGCAACTTTTGTGGAAGAGGATGACACATTAGTAGTACATGCTCTTTAAGACTAAGTTCTCAAAAGAATTCAAATGCAAAAGCTAAAAAGATTTGGGTTGAAAAATCCAAGGTCACTAACCTTTAAAGACCTAAAAAGAGATGGATACTTAAATCAACTTGAGTTATGTGTTGTAGGGTTCAAATAAGGATAAGTGGTTCTTAGATAGTGGAGGCTCAAGACGCATGACTAGAGATGAATCCAAGTTTGGTTTTCTTACAAAGAAAAATGGAGGATATGTTACTTTTGAAGACAATGCGAAAGAAAAGATCATTGGTCAAGGCAACATTGGTAATGACACATCATCTCTCATTGAAAGTGTTTTATTAGTAGATAGTTTAAAACATAACCTTTTAAGCATTAGTCAACTTTGTGACAAAGGTTTTAAAGTGATTTTTGAAACATCTTATTGCATTATCAAGGATATTCAAAATGATAAAACCATCTTCATGGGTCATAGATGTGACAATGTTTACACTATAAATAATTTAAAATATGATGGTCATGATAGATCCTTTTCAAGCACATGATCAAAGTTGGTTGTGGCATAGGAGGTTAGGACATGCTAACATGGACCTCATTTCTCAACTCAACAAAGATGAACTTGTTAGAGGCCTTCCCAAAATAAATTTTCAAAAAGATAAAGTTTGTGAAGCTTGTTAAGTGGGAAAGCAAATAAAAAACTCTTTTAAAAACAAAAACTTCATTTCCACATCTAGGCCACTTGAGTTATTGCATATGGATTTATTTGGTCCCTCTAGGATACCAAGTCTTGAAGGAAAGTCTTATGTGTATGTTATGGACGACTTCTCTAGATACACACGAGTCTTATTTTTAAGTTAAAAGAAGAAGCCTTTTATGAGTTTTCAAAGTTTTGCAATAAAGTTCAAAAATGAAAAAGGTTTTGCAATTACTTGTATAAGAAGTGATCATGGGAGAGAATTTTAAAATGTTGATTTTGAAGATTATTGCAATGAGCATGGAATTGACCACAATTTTTCGACTCATATAACTCCTCAAAAAAATGGAGTAGTTGAAAGGAAAAATAGAACCCTTTAAGAGATGACAAGAACCATGCTAAATATAAATAACTTAACAAAATATTTTTGGGCCGAAGTGGTTAACACTTCTTATTATGTTTTAAATACAGTTTTATTAAGGCCCATACTTAAGAAAACTCCTTATGAGCTTTGGAAAAACAAGAAACCCAACATTAGCTATTTCAAAGTCTTCGGATGCAAATGTTTTATATTAAACACCAAAGAAAATCTTGGAAAATTTGATGCAAAATCGGATGTTGAAATTTTCGTTAGTTACTCAACTTCAAGTAAAGCTTTTAGAGTTTTCAACAAAAGAACCATGGTTGTGGAGGAGTCCATCCATGTTATTTTTTATGAATCTAATAATTCTCTTCAGAAAGAGAGAGTGTTGATGATGATTTAGGTTTGGAGACCTACATTGGAAGATTGCAAATTGAAGATAAAAGACAACAAGAAGAAAATGGAGAGGATCCCAAGGAAAAAGGATCACATTTGGCATTACCCCCTCCTCAACAAGCACAAGGTGAATCAAGTCAAGACCTTCCTAGAGAATGGAAGTTTGTCTTCAATCACCCATAAGATCAAATTATAGGTAATCCATCTAGTGGGATAAAAATCGGATTCTCTCTTAGAAACATTTGCAATAATCTAACTTTTATCTCTCAAATTGAGCTTAAAAATATAAATGATGCTTTAAATGATGAAAATTTGATGATTTCTATGCAAGAAGAGTTAAATCAATTTGAAAGAAGTGAAGAATGTGAATTAGTACCAAGACCTTCAAATCAAAGTGTTATTGAGACTAGATGGGTCTTTAGAAATAAAATGGATGAAAATGGTATAATTGTTACAAACAAAGCAAGGTTAGTAGCCTAAAGTTTTAATCAAGAAGAAGAGATAGATTATGAAGAAACCTTTGCCCCCATAGCTAGGTTGGAAGCCATTAGGATGCTACTCGCCTTTGCATGTTTTGAAGATTTTGTTTTATATCAAATGAATGTGAAAAATGCATTTTTAAATAGTTTTATAAATGAAGAAGTGTATGTTGAATAACCATCCAGCCTTCAGAGTTTCAACTTTCCTAACCATGTTTTTAAACTTGAAAAGACACGTTATGGTTTGAAACAAGCACCTAAAGCATGGTATAAAGATTGAGCAAATTTCTTTTGGAAAATGGTTTTAAAATGAAAAAATTGACACAAATCTTTTCATAGAAACCAAAGAAAAGGATATGTGATTCATGCCCAATTGGTGTCTCAGCTGATTCATGTCCAGCTGGTGCTCCTTGATGGAGGGAGTAATCAACAAAATTTATAACCTATTACACCATGAACTAGGGTAGCAAAGAAAAAGCTACTATAGCATAGTGGCTCTAGGATCGTTCACTGGGAAGGGTTTTCAAACTGAAAATGATACCAATTCAAAGTGAATTGGTGCTGTTTCATTTCAAGGTTAGCTTAATAAATAAAACACAAACTTTGGTTGAAAAAGGTTTAGATTTAGACTAACGACACAGCAAATAATGGAAATTACTTATGAAGAAAAGCATTCCTTGGAGATTTAGGTTCACAGGGGAGGTTCCTCATGCAAAAAACATAGCTTCGGTCAGTTGGTTCATTTCCTCGAATTAGAGAATTAACATAAAGTCAATTCTCTAACTAGTGTTGCACAAATGCATCCCTTAATTGGATTTCAGCTCTAATTCTCTCTCACTGATGCAACTTGCAATGGTTCGAGCCTCTCACTTAGCCTTTACCATTCAAGGTGATCTTTAACCTTGGACTTCCTTTCTCAAGCTCGCAAGAGATAACTAATGGATGTCTCCTTGGAGTCTAAAAGCTTACCAAGTGTTGGCAATTATAGAAAATCCTACCTTCAAGTCACCTCCCAAAGGCTCGCAAGGGGTAAACTAGTGCATCTCCATGGATAGAGATCACTTGCCTTACCAAGTGTTGGCCCAGGTGACTCCAAGGCGTTTTAAGTTAACTAAAAATATAGAAACCATTCATGGGACACACTTTCTCTTCATTCATAGCTGAAACCACAAAGCTACTAATTCTTGCACTTGGAACCTTTCTCGGCAACCTTAGCTCCAAGGAACTAAAGGTTTAGTTACTCATTCTCTGGGGAAACTTCTTGAGAGAGTGCATAACTTAGTAAATGAAAAATACAATCAAAGTGAGAAGGTAAGGCAGAACTCAAGCTCTGTATTTTACTTTCTTTCAAACTTTTACAAAAGGTTCGTCACCCTGAGAACAGGCTCCCCGGGCTCTATTTATATGAATATTACATTAATAGTTATTACATGGATATTTATCCTTTTTCCTAACTTAAAAGCTAAGGAATCCTATAATTGGTGGCTTACAAGGAGAGTTTGGGGATTTAAACAACAAAAATCTAAAGAAAAATATCTCAAAGTGTCAGTCGCAAATTTCGGGAAGCACTAAGGACCATTTCGCAGGTGAAAACGTGGTCTGCGAAATTTCGCAGATGCACAAAAAGGGCTGCGAAATTACTTCGAAGCAAACGGCTAATTTCGCACCGCTGCGAAGTGGTCTTTCAGCTTGCGGTGTTCGGCTTCCAACGTGTCGTGAAACTTCAAGGGGAATTCCACAGCACTGTGCAAAAAGGCTGCGAAATGATTTCGCAACAAAAGGGTGATTTCGCAACACTGTACAAAATTCTTCCTTCAACTTGGAGTGATCGGCTTCCAATGGCTGTAACTCCTTCAGTTCAACTCTGAATTGACACCGTTTGAAGCATTAGATCATTGACTTCCTAAGCTTTAAAATGACATATAGCATGCATAAATTGGACTCCAGGAAGTGCTCCAAAAGTGGCTGACATGACTGTCATCAAGAATGCTTCATGGCAGATTTCTCTTTGCTTCCCCTCCTTGCATTCCGGATTTACTTATGGCAAAGAACTTCAAAGCTTTGGTTCTTCATGCTTCTGAGCTTTCCATTGCTTTGCCATGGATTCCAAATAACTCTCCTCAATCTCATATTGCTTTGGTGATCAAAAAGCTATCAAAACACCAAAACTTAACACAATTTGATTAGAATTGATTGCAAGGGTCCTTAACATGTTAATTGGGTTAAAAGGCAATAACTACTACTCAAAAGTGTTTAAAAGGATTAATTACAAGCTATAAAATAGCACTTTTTGAGTAGTAATCACTCCCCCCAACTGACATATTGCTAGTCCCTTAGCAATGAAAAAGAGAAAAATAATAATAATAAAAAAAACAATACTATAATTTACAACATCATGCTGATCACTTCAAAAAATGTTTAAGTGGCATGACTGACCAAACTCTCACATGGAACTTTAAAGAAATAAAACTCAAACTTCAATAGAAGCTATCAAAAACTTTGCTAAATACTATTGATCAAGGGAATGCATTATGCAAATTGAAGTTTTAAAATCATTTTCACTTCCAAAGAACCAAATTTTATTCCTCCACAAAAATCTAAGTGTAAGATGATAGTTTCCGAATATAGCATGCTAAACTAATCTCCCCCCCAACCTATCTCTTTTCAACACTTAGCAAACTGACCAAATTCAATAGGCAGAGAACACACTTTTTTTTTTAGAAGGTACAAGGCTTAAGGGGCATTCTTTTCTGTTTTGTCCATGTAACGGGGGTCCATTGATGACTCCCAACCAATTAAGGTTTAGGGCATCAAGCTTTAAGGATTTTTCAACCACTAACTCCTAGGATTTTACCCCGGACTTTTGAGAATGAATTTTTTTAATACCCAAGCGCCTACCATATGCTAACTCCACCTATCCACCCTTGTAACGAGCATTGAGGTCGGTGACTCCCAACCAATTAAGGCTTAGGGCACCAGGTTTTAAAGATTTTCACCATATACCCTTCAGACCTTGCTCGGGTTTCAAGGCAAGCAAACATTTTACTTTCTTTTTCTTTCTTTTTCCAAAGGCTCATTGGCCTTTTATAAGGTGTCTTAACATTATTAAATGAGGTCAAAGGTACCAAGTCCCAAAATTTTCCTAAGTCAAGGGGGAAATAGTTTTTCATCTTATAATCGGAATCTATTGTACACAGTGTGTGAATAGCTTAAAATGGAAGAACTAAACTTTATTTCAATAGAAGCTTCAACAATTGAACCACTTTAGTAAGCATAATTCAAACTCTAAGTTAAATGAAAAGCAAAAGTTCAGTTTCTCCTATTTTAATTTGAAAATTTTTCCTCATAATCCATGGAGATTAGAGTAAAAAGCAAAAAAAAAAAAAAAAAAAACTACAACTAATTTACTAGACAAGGCTGAATTACCAAAATAACTTAGCGTACTTCCTTTAACTTAGCATACTTCCTTCCTCATTTCTCTCTCTCTCTCCCCCCCCCCCCCCCAACCGAGCTGAGCATTGTCCTCAATGTGATATGGGTGATTGAAATTATAGGGAGGAAGTGGTACCTCCTGAGTGATATCAATTTCGAATACTAATAAGAGAAACCACATGTTTAAAAAAGAATAACAGGCGTGAGCAAAGGAAATAAGAATAGATTAATGCTAAGAGTTAACAAAAATTGCTAGATTTGTATTACTTTAATAATGTGAGTACAATCAGAAAGAAAGTAATACAAGTAATCCCCATATATGATATCAAAATGATGGGATTTCATAATAGACTAACGAAAACGAAATACATAAAAGAAATATATAATAGATATATATATGATCAGATAGGTGGATGATGCTAGAGCTGATGACTTAAGCAAATGGCTCTGCCTCTTCAGTAGCTGATCCAAGAGGGGCTTGAGGCTCTGTGGCCTGTGAGTGTGGCGCTGCAGTGGTGGGGGTGAGATGCTCAACAGCTGATAGGAGACTGAGATGATGCTGGAGCTGCCTCAAGATGGCATTGTACTGAGCCTGGGTGGTCATCATCTGCTCCTGGCGAGCTCGCATAGCTGCTATCTCCTGAGCAAGGTTGCTCTGAGACGCGGTCAAGGTTTGCAGTACATGGCATAAATCTCTATACTCTGAAATGGGAATGACCATCCTTGGCTCAGTTGAAGTAGAGGGTTGTGATGAGGCTGGAGTAACTGGAGGGGCTCTGGATATGGTAGGATAAGCAATGGATATACCCTCAGGTATATGATCTAGAGATGCTCTCCTGGCAATTGGTATCTCAACTGGCTGTGGAAGCTCTGACTGCTCAATTCTATATGCTGTCATATTGGTTCACTTGTCGAAAGTAAATAACTCTCGGCATATACGCTTGCGCTCCAGTTGAGGATCTGATGGATACCCCAGATGCTCGAGAATCTAAAACAGCAGCTGCGGAAAAAGAAGTGGAATGGCATCAGCTCGCGACAGCTTCTTATGCACCTTCTCTTCAAAGAAGAGAAGGGCAGCCATAATCAGGTGGTGAGGGCCAAAAAAGTATCCCTCTGAAATCCTGAATAGGGCCTCTAAAAGAACTCCTCTCCTCTGAGTCCAGTGTTGTAGTGGATAAATATTGTGATGCAAGAGTGCATCAATGAGAAACATCCTTGGAGGAAGTTCCCCCCTCAATAGATGTGGATTTGTGGAAGCTCCTCTGGACAAGATATGCACCATTTCCAGCTGAGAGGGACTAGCCCATACTCGGTAATCCTCAAAATGGCTTGGCTCATATGGTATATGTAGGGCCTCTGCTATATGGCGAACTCCTAGAATGCCATGCCGACCGTCAATAGTAAAATGGATTAGAGTAGGATCTCTGACCTGCTTAGTAGTCATGGACTGATAAAAATCCATGGCTACTCTGGGATAGAAGAAATCTCGTGGGGTCAGCAGATGCTCCATGCGATATCTGCGTAGTAAGTGGAATGAACCTGCAAGCTTCGGCCGCAATTGGAAGGTGGTTGTGTCAAAGCACAGCTTAGAGTGAAACGGTCGAGCTCGGTAGTCCAAATTCCCTTCAATTGGTGGTTGAGTCAGCATCGGACGCCTGATTAGCACTTCAGGAGCTGTCCCAGATGGAATTTGGGGTTCAGAAAGTGGCGGCTGGTGCTCCTGAGGTTTCGCCGGCAGTGCCAAAGATGGCGCCGGAGAGGGCTCTGGAGAGGGAACCGAGGACTGCTCTGTTAAGTCTATGGGCTCTGAGTTTTCGACCCTGGCTCTTTTTTGCAGGGGATGACCCCCTGACCTAGTGAGATAACGCCTCGACGGAGGTGTCTGTAATGTGGGTGTGGACCCGCATTTTTCACGTGCGCCCCCACTCGATCGGCGAGACTCGCTTTTTATTTGTGAAAAATAATTTTTGGAAAAGTCGGAGTCGCCACTTATTTTATTTTTATTTTAAAGGGAAAATAAAACAAGAAAGAAAAAACCCTAAAATGTGACTCCATAATTTTTGGAAAAGCGTGTCTTTGGAAAACCCGAGTTTAGGTCCGGGGATCAGGTTACCTATTGGGAAGGTAACTTTAAAAGGTAGCACCCCTCTAAGCCCTATAAAGGTCTCTACTAACTAAGTTAAGGGAGATGTGGCAATTAATTGATTAACTAAGGGTACCTAGGTTGACTAAGGTGATCACAAAAAATAACATGCCAAACAAGATCAAACCACAATAAAGAAGAGTTAGGGTGCGTACCTAAACCACTTCTCAAGCACTATCATAAAACATCAAAGTTAGTATAGAAGTATAACACACAACATGTATTTAATCATAGCAAATCTAGCATACATCTAAGCACCTAAGGATTATCAAACATATGCATATTTCACAGTAACATGATTATTTACAAAATTTAGAAAGTAGGCGATAGGGGACGTACTTGGATAACATAGATAACTTACAATGCGCTTCCATAAGACATGAGGGGTTAGATAATAAATAATAAAATATAGAAATCCTAGCATGCTCGTTATCTAATTAGCATAGCAGAAATTATCAAAGTATATGAAAACACCAATTATCACACTCATCTTGTATACAATTCCTAAAAAAAGGATAGACATAATTTCATCAAGTGACAAAAGTGGCAACAAAAATAATTTTTGAAAAGATTTTCTTATGTAGGGGTTTCACCAATTCCCCAATTGATATACACGAATTTAGCCTAGAATTATCCCATTTATTTGGGACCACAAGCTTTGATTCGTGTTTTGTTTAAAACTATAATTTTATTTGAAAGATGTGAACCGATCAAAACATAGTTGCACATTATTTTAAAAAATGAGATTTTGATTCTAAGAATCCTAAAGGAATTTTTGAAATGAATTTTTAAAGGGAATGAAATTTTGAGAATATTGTTATGTTTTAAAGATAAAAGAAGTTAATTTAAAAACAATAAAATGTATGAATCAAAATACCAAGCAAAAGAAAAAAGAACAAATCACAAAGTAGAATTTTTGACAACCGATAAAATTGAAGTGGTGGGAATGGAGGCCAATCTTCACTATTTTCCGATAGCCTCTAAAAATTGATTTTGACAAAGGATGACCAAAGTGATAAACCAAAACCTTAGATCTTACAAGCATTGAAACTTTAACAACATTTAATCTTAAGATAAACTTAATCAAGCACTAAATATTATGTGACCTTTAAAATAGTACAAACGATACGTATCAACCAATATTGACGATTTGGAGTCATAAATTTAATCGACTAACTAAACAAATGAATAATAAAAAAAACAAAAAAAAAAAAACCAAACACATAAAATAAATAAAATTAATCAAAAACTAAAATGAACTATTTTTAAGCACAAAATGACAACATGGGGATAGATTAAACTAATAGCCTACAATTTGAAAGCATAGAATTAATAGAAAAATGGAATAGAAAAAAAATATCAACCTAAACTAATCAATATGAAACCAATCGAATTAATTAAAACTCTAAAAGATATCAACTAAAACAGAATCAATCAAGAGTAAAATAATTTTTTTCTTATTTATTTTAAAACATGAATATATCAACGCGGAATGAAATAAATTAACCGACTTAAATTCTAAAACTAATAAACTAGAAGGATGAATCATGAATTAAATTTAACAACCTTTAGCTATGAAAAGAGTGGCATGGAATCAATTGAATTAATAAACTGAATTTTAATAACATCTAAACTAAAAGATAAATTAAAACTAAAACGTATGAAATTATGAATTTCCTAATTGAGAACAAAAATAATGCTAATCAAAATTCTAAATTTTTAACTATCATCACAAATTACCTAAACTCTAAAAAATCCTAACTTTTCCATTATTAACAAAAATTGCCCAAACCAATACTAAAAAAACTAATTTGTCAAACTAAGAAAATGAATTGTAATGGAATAATAAATCAATAATTAATTAATTAATTAATTAATTTATAGTTGGATAAATATATATATGATCAATCATTTTAATGAACTAAAATTTTATAAGGGTGCTTAAATCTAAGGTAAAATTAAAAACTAACAAAAATGATTTTTAAAACTAAATCTCTAACCTATAAAGTCAATTTTATTTATAAATAGATAGATTACAAAGCATTAAATTGGTAACAAATAAATAAATAAACAATCAATAATTAGCTTAAATAAAACCATATCAAATGAAGATTAATATATATATATATATATATATATTTTCTTAAAGTAAAACTACATATAAAAAATATATTTTCCGAATTTAATATAATAAAACAAAAAAACTAACCCTAAACACAATTCCCATGTTGCCATATTAAAATGAAACAAATATATGCCGACACTAGTAATAAAAGTAAATCCACTTACCTATTATAATAATAATTCCACTAAAGAAAAATGTCCAAACTTGCATTGTTACATAAACCTAAATAACAATTCTAGTCTTTTTAAACTCATGCTACCATATTCAAAATCAATACGTGCCAGAACTTGTAAAAGTCAAACCACTTACCATTATAATAATATTTCCACTTAAAAAAAATATCCAAACTTGCACTTTACATGAAACACATGCTGCCATATATATATAAAAATGACTCACCTAGCTTACCAAAATGACAGTACGTGGACTGTTCTTCCCAAAGTGGCAGCTGTGTAAGTGGATGGTATGATGAATCAAATCTGGTCGGCTATGCCTGCTCCAAAGCAATCCGAATGGTGTTTGGTTTGCTGTGGTGTTTAGGGACAGGTAGCAATAGGTTGCAGCATGGAGATGGTGCTCAAAAGTGCCACCCATAGAGGCTCTATTGGTGCGTGGATTGCTTTCCCCTCAAAGTGGTAGTCGTGTGGATGAAGGCTTGATGCGTGGACTGATGACGGATGCAGATCGTGAGGGGGGGGGGGGGGGGGGGGGGGGGAAGACTTGATGTGTGGACTGGCGGTGGATGCAGCCCTTGGGGATGAAGACTTGATGATTGGACTGGCGGTGGATACAGATCGTGGGGGGGAGGCATGCAGCTGCAAATTGCAGCGTGGAGTTGGTGCTGAAGGTGTGAACAAAAATCTAAAATTTCCTAAGAAGAAGACGTCGGAAATGGAGATGCCAACAGAAACTTGAAACCTCCTCTTAGATGAAGGCGTACTCCTCAACCTTTCTATGGAGATTTGATGCACCCAAAAACCAAAAGATTTTTGAGATGCAGATGCCGAGATGAGAAGATACCGGTTCGATGATGATTAATGTGACATTGCAGGTGTTTCTTATTATGGTGATGGGAGAATGATCAAGACGTGCGGACTGGCAGTGGTGAAGCCGGTGTTCCCCGTGGTGAGACGTCTGGTTGATCTGAGAGAAAGCACACTGCTCATGAACTTCCAGACAGAGACCAGTGGTAATCTCTAGTTGTAGCCCTCCTTTCCAAGTCAATCCTGGAGATGTGAGTGACGATCCCCTATGAAGATGGCACTCACCCTTCCAAAGAATCCCCGTCTGCCTCTCTAAAATTCTTCAAAAAAACCTCGCTCTTGTATCAATCCAGAACTCTGTTTTTTCCCGATCCTTTCTTTCTTTCCTTTTTCCCCGTTTTCACAATCTCTTCTCAATTTTTTTTTTTAAAACCAAATTTTTCACGAACCCTTTTCCCAAAACCAGCCTCCTTCCTTCCTCGTCAGCGTCTTCCTTTAACCTGCCTCCCCATACCTTTTCCATGCACGTTCAGAATTTTATTTTTTCTTAGACACAGCCCTCATTCCATCCACGTACATGCTAAGTCTTTTATTTTTCCTTTTCACTTGCCAAAACCACTTCGGTAATTTTCCTTACAACCGGCTTCATTCATCCATCAACCCGTGTGTCATTCTCTTTCCTTTCTAAAAAAATTCTGATCCTTCTTTGTATCTTCCCCCCAAAAAACCATCCTCATTCATCCATTATTTATATTCCACTTCCACGCCCCGAATCCACCTTTCCAAAAAAAAAAGTGTGGTCCCTTTCCACGAGCATTTTCTGCACACCTTCCAATTAACTCCACCTACATGGAAAAATAACAATAATAAAAAAAAAATTCCAAAAAAGAAAGCAAGAATCCATGAAATTAAAACCATTCCCGTCATTCAAAGTCAATATTCCTTTCATTAAAATTTCAAGAAGTCCTTAAATCCCAAATAGGAAAATATCAATACATAGATAAAAAGATACATACCTAAAAATAAATAAATAAATAAATAAATGTTAGATATATTTAATAATAATAATAAAAAGAATTATACTAATGCAACATATAATAATAGTCGAAGTGTCAAACTCAAGCCACCAATAATAATAATAATAATAATAATAATAATAATAATAATAATAATAATGATGATGAAATAATATAAATATATCGAAACTCACTTAATCTTAAAAGCAATCAATAAAATAAATAAATAAATAAAACAAGAAAACAAATCTAAGTGAAACTAAACCTTGAAAAGTGTCTAAGTGGGCCTAAGGTGGTGCCTAATGGGCCAAGTGTATCTAAAAGCTATCCTAAAAAAAACAAGAAAGTTTAAGTCTAAGTTAGGGTTGCCAAGGGTCACAATAAGGGATCAAATAATCCCTCAACCAAAGTCTCCAAGGTGACTCAGAAAAAAGTAAGTGGTGAGTAGTACTGGGCCACCAAGGAACTACTGTGGAGCACTGAAAACGAACTTAAAGACATGTGTTAAAGGGACAAAATTGAGGGTCTATAGTGGGCTTAGCCTAGCGTTTCTTTGGTGCGGGCTTCGCCGGAGGTGAAGCAGCTTCTGGCCGCGGAGGCTCAGAGGTAGAGCCTTGAACAGGCGCCTCGCGCGGCGTTTGTTTGCGGCTGGAAGGAGAGGAAGATTTGGCTCCTCTGGTTCGTGCCATTTTGGATTGACGAAATTTGGCCGGAAGTGATGATCGAAAGGGATGACTGGAGGTTCGCGCGTCGTCGGGCTCGGGCAAGGAGATGAACAGACGGTTGCTATGGCTATTCCCCTTTCTGAAACCCTTTCGCAGCTCAAATGACCGGTATTTATAAAAAATAATGGAATATTAAAGGTCATCTTGAGTTTCGCAGAAGAAGGCTGATTTCACAGCAAAAATGGGGGTTTCGCAAGAAAAAACTACTTTCGCAGCCCACTTCGCAGTTGCGAAATGGGGGTCACTGTGCTGCGGAATGGCACTCGTGTGCCAAAAATCGGTTTCGTAGCTGCGAAACACCCTGCGAAATGGAGTTATGGCTGCGAAATTGGGATTTTTCATGCCTTGGAGCTTCGCAGCCGCTTCGCAACTGCGGAATGGGGGCTCCTGTGCTGCGAAGTGGCACTCGTGTGCCAAACTTGGATTCGCAGCTGTGAAAATTTTCGCAGAGGAGACAATTGTGTTGCAAAATGATTTCGCAACAGATGACTGTTTTCGCAGAGAATTCTCTTAGGCTGCGAGATCTCGCAGACCCCTATTTCTGCTCTGTTTTCACTCTGTTTTTGCTCTGTTTTCACTTCGATTTCTCTCTGATTTCTTCCTTTCAATTTCTTTGCATTTTCTCTTACCTGAGATCATTCAAAAAGACTAAATTACTTAAAAATACACAATCTAAGATCATAAATTAAGATCAAAAGTATGGATAAAACTTTAAAATTTACAAAATTTACAAAAATTTTGGACTTTGGTGAAACCAAGTCCATCAAACCCTTATTTGCTTAGGCATTTTGTGGCTCAAGGAGGTTGATTTCCTCATTTTCTGGTTTGAACGGCTCCATGAATGGCTTGAGACGATATCCATTGACTCTAAAGGTGTCCTTGCCATTGGATTCAATAATTCCACCACCCCATTGATATGTACTTGATGAATAATGAAAGGACCTATCCACCTTGACTTGAGCTTTCCAGGAAAGATATGGAGTCTTGTGTCATAGAGTAGAACTCTTTGTTCTTTCCGAAATTCCTTGTTGGAAATTAGTTGATCATGCCACTTCTTCATCCTCTGTTTTGCAACTTTGGAATTGATGTAAGCATCATTCCTTAATTCCTCCATCTCATTAAGGTCTAAGCACCTTTTTGCTCCGACTCTGATCAAGTCCATATTCAACTTTTTGATTGCCCACCAAGCTTTGTATTCAACTTCCACAGGGAGATGACATGCTTTGCCATAGACAAGACGATAGGGGGACATGACAAGAATAGTCTTATAAGCTGTTCTATATACCCATAATGAATCATGAAGCTTAATAGACCAATATTTTCTGCTTGAACTCACCACTTTCATCAATATGTTCTTTATTTCCCTGTTTGCTAGCTCAACTTGCCCGGAAGTCTGTGGATGATAAGGTGTAGCTACCTTATGCTTCACTCCATACTTGGTTAATAAACTTTCAAAAGGTTTGTTGCAAAAATGAGTACCTCCATCACTGATTATGGCTTTGGGCACCCCAAACCTTGAAAAAATGTTCCCTTTAAGAAACTTGAGAACCACTCTGTGATCATTTTGTTTACAGGGGACTGCCTCAACCCATTTAGAAACATAATCCACCCCCACCAAGATATAAGAATTACCAAAAGACATTGGAAAAGGTCTCATGAAGTCAATGCCCCATACATAGAATAGCTCAACTATTAGAATGGGGTTCATAAGCATTTGATTTCTTTTTGTTAGCCTTCCAAGCCTTTGGCATCTATCACAACTTCTACACATGATATGGGCATCTTTGAAAAGAGATGGCCAAGTAAACCCTGATTGCAACACCTTCATAGCTGTTTTCTGAGAGGCAAAGTGGCCTCCACATGCATTCTCATGACAATGGTTTAGAATCCCTTGTTGCTCTTCTTCAGGCACACACTTCTTTATAATCTGATCTGCACAATATTTAAAAAGGAAAGGCTCTTCCCAATAATAAGCATGGATTTTTGCAAAGAAGTGCTTTCTGTCCTGTGCATTCCACTCACTTGGAATTTCACCAGTAACTAGATAATTAGCAATATGAGCATACCAAGGAGTTTTTACTAGAAACATAAGTGATTCCTCAGGAAAGTCATCATTAATAGGCAAGACATGAAATTATGTGTTATAGCTAACCTTGAAAGGTGGTCAGCTACCACATTCTCCACTCATTTCTTATCTCTGATTTGGAGATCGAATTCTTGTAACAAAAGAATCCATCTAATCAACCTTGCTTTTGCATCTTGCTTTGTCAATAAATACTTCAAGGCTGAATGGTCAGTGAAAACAATGATGAAAGACCCTACCAAATAAGCACGAAATTTGTCCAAGGCAAATACCACAGCTAACAATTCTTTCTCTGTAGTTGTGTAGTTCCTTTGAGCTTCGTTCAATGTTTTGCTTGCATAGTAGATCACATAGGGCTTCCCATTTTTTCTTTGACCAAGCACAACTCCTATAGCAAAGTCACTGGCATCACACATTAGTTCAAAGGGTAGTTGCCAGTTAGGGGCCCTCACTATTGGGGTTGTTGTTAAAAATTTCTTCAGTTGGTCAAAGCTATTTTGACATCTTTCATCCCATATAAACTTAGCATCCTTAGCTAACAGCTCACAAAGAGGTTTTGAAAGATTTGAAAAATCTTTGATGAACCTCCTATAGAAGCCTGCATGGCCAAGGAACTGCCTTACTCCTTTTACAGTTGTTGGGGATGACAATTTGACAATAAGCTCCACCTTTGCTTTATCAACTTCAACGCCCTTTTCGGAGATGATATGGCCAAGGACAATTCCTTGACGTACCATAAAATGACATTTCTCCCAATTGAGCACCAAGTCTTTTTCAATGCATCTATGAAGAACCGCTTCCAAATTGACTAAGCATTCCTCGAATGTACCTCCATATACGGTGATGTCATCCATGAAAACCTCCATAATTCGTTCCACCATATCACTGAAGATACTCAACATACATCTTTGGAATGTTGCAGGTGCATTGCATAAACCAAAAGGCATTCTTCTGTAAGCATATGTTCCAAATGGACATGTAAAAGTGGTCTTTTCCTGATCTTCCACAGCAATTTCAATTTGAAAATACCCTGAATACCCGTCCAAAAAACAGTAGAACGGATGGCCAGAGACTCTCTCCAACACTTGATCGATAAATGGCAATGGAAAATGATCTTTCCTGGTTACTGCATTCAACTTTCTATAATCAATACACACCATCCACCTTGAAGTGAGGCGTGTAGTAATTTCTTCTCCTTCTTCATTCTGAACCACAGTAATCTCTGACTTCTTTGGTACCACTTGAGTAGGACTCACCCAAGAACTATTAGATATAGGGTAAATAATACCTGCTTGAAGTAGCTTCAACACCTCAGCTCGCACAACCTCTTGTAAATGAGGATTCAATCTTCTTTGAAGTTGACGAATTGGCTTAGCTTCCTCCTCCATATATATATGATGCGTGCAAACTAAAGGACTAATGCCCTCCAAATCAGATATTTGCCATCCTATTGTTTTCTTACACCTTTTGAGAACTTCCAGTAAACACTTCTCTTGATGACTGGTCAGAGATGAAGATATTACGATAGGACATTGATTATTTTCTTTAAGGTATGTATATTTCAGCTCCATGGGTAGAGGCTTCAAATTGAGTTTTGGGGTCTCTTTTTCAGCAGCTGCTCCTTCTTCTTTATTGAACAAAGGTAGAATCTCTTCTATCTTTCTCCAACTTTGTAGAGTAGCAAGCACATTAGGGGGTTCAGACAAACCTTCCTTACAATCCGCAAGACTTTCATTCAGCTTGTCTTGCATATTCTGATTACAGTGCTCCTCTACTAGAGTGTCAATAATGCACACCTCTTCTGGACCCTCTTCTTCTTCCGGAGTGATTTGTTTTTTAGACATATAAAAAATGTTGAGATCAAGTGTCATGTTGCCAAAAGTGAGTTGCATGAGTCCATTCCTACAGTTGATGATTGCATTTGAGGTACCAAGGAAGGGCCTTCCAAGGATGATAGGAACTAAATTAGCTTCCTTTACAGTAAGATCCGTATCAAGAACAATAAAATCCACCAGATAATAGAAATTATCAACTTGAACCAAGACATCCTTAATTACCCCTCTGGGAATTTTTACTGATCTATCTACCAAAGATAGAGTGATTGTTGTTGGCTTCAACTCACCAAGTCCCAATTGCTTGTAAACAGAATATGGAAGCAAATTCACACTTGCTCCCAAGTCTAATAAAGCTTTCTCCACTACCTTTCCACCAATCATGACTGAAATGGTAGGACTTCCCGGATCTTTGTACTTCAAAGGAGACTTACATTGTAAGATTGCACTTACTTGCTCAGTCAAGAAGGCTTTCTTATTTACAGTCAACCCTCTTTTGATAGTACATAAGTTCTTTAGGAATTTTGCATATGTTGGAACTTGTTTAATCATATCCAACAGTGGGATATTGACTTTAACTTGTCTCAATACTTCAAGAATTTCAGATGCATTTCTAATCCCCTTTTTCCCATGCAATGCTTGAGGAAAAGGTGGAGAAGTTGATTTCTTTAGCACTTCTTCCTTCAGAAGTTCCTTCTCTGGATTTGCATTCATTGCTGAATCATAGTCCTCTTTCTTTTCACTGATCTTTCTCTTTTTGTCTTCCATTTCCTCCCCTTTCATTGTCTCTTCTTCTTCCTCAACATGTGGCTTAGGTGTTGGCTTCTCAATTTTTTTACCACTCCTTAGAGTGATCAAGGCTTTGACATCTTTCATCTGTGATGATTCTCCCTCATGGCTTTCCACTTCATGGACACCCTTGGGGTTTTGGTGGGGTTGAGAAGGAAATCTTCCCTTTTCTTGCACTGTGTTCAAATTGTGAGCCTTGATATTGAGTATTGGAGATTATCTATCTTTTGGGTTATATCATTTTGCATTCCATCCATCCTTTTGTTCAGAGTACTCTCTACTCTGTCAATTCTTTGATTAAGTTGAGCATTGATGGCTTTTTGGTCTCCAACAAAATCTCCCACTACCTTGCTAAGATTCACTATTGCTTGTTCAAGACTTGAAGATTGTTGAGATGGTTGATCTGGCTGTTGGTACTGAGGTGCTCTGGGCTTCCATGAAAAATTTGGATGATTCCTCCAACTTGAGTTGTAAGTATTTCCATAGGGTTGATTACTACCCAAAAAGTGCTATTTTACACCTTTAAGTCATTATGTTTTAAGCACTTTTGTGTAGTAATTCTCCATCTTTATTCCAATTGGCATGTTAAGGACCTAGCAATGACTTCTAATCATATTTGTGGCTAGTTTTAGTGTTTTCACAGCTTTTTGGATCATTAAGACAAGCCAACCAAAGGAGAGAAGCAAAGAGAAGCAAAGAGGAAAATAGAGGACAGCAGCTGCAGTCTTCTTTAGCACTTTTGGAGCACTTCCGGAAGTCCATTTTCTACATGCTATATACCATTTCAAAGATCAGGAAGTTAAGAATCCAACGCTTCAAACCGTGTATGATTTAGAACTGAAATGAGGAAGATATGGCCTTCGGAAGACAACTGCTCCAGGCTTATGCGAAATTCGCACAGCACCTTCAGCTTGTGCGAATGGTGTGCGAAATTTGCACACCACCTTCCAAATTCGCACAGCCCATGCGTGGTGTGAATTTTCCTCTGTTTTTTCTGACTCCACTTCAGATCTTTTCTTTTAGATATTTTTGTATAAATTTCCATTCTTCTCCTTGTAATCCACCAATCATAAAATTTCTTAGCTAGGAAGGTTGGAAAAACTCTTCTATATATATTCCCTTGCATCCGTTGTAACAAATATAGAATTATTATTGAAATATATAGAATTGACGCACAGAGCCTTGCTCTGTTTTTCCTTCTCTTTTCTTTCTCATTTTCTTAGTAGCCAAACATCCTTGGTGGATGAAATCCCCAAGGATGAGAGGCTAAAACCTTTTAAGTTTCTCAAAGTATGGATGTTATGTGATGGCTTGGATGCAATCCCATGAAAATTTCTCGCACCTGGAAGGTAAGGTAGTCGTTTTTCATTAATGCAAAGTTTGGTTTTTATTTTCTTTGGACAACTTCCAACGGCCAATACTTGATAAGCTTTTGGATTTCTATCCATTAGTTATCTCCTACGAGTTATTGGAAGGTGAAGTTTTCAATTCCAAGTTTTGCATTAATCTGTTAGAACCAATTTCAATGGCCATTGAAAGGTGAGTTTATCACCTGGAATGACTTTGAGTTGCCAATATTTGGTAAGCTTTTAGCTTTAAACTATTAGTTATCTCTTACGAACCATTCAGAGGAAGTCTAAGGTGAATAACCATTGATGAAATTCACTACCATCTGTTTTGCCATTTTAAAGGATTAAAACTTGATTTGCTAAATCCATACCGGTTCGGGAAGCAAGCATCACCATAGTTGCAACCCCAACGCGAGGAGCCTATCCTGAGATTTCCAATTTGCATAAGAGCCAGAGCATAGCTATCCTATCTTTGAGAAACTTGTTTTTACACCCTTTCATTTTAGTCTTTAATGTTAGCTTAAATTAGTTTAAATCTTTCTAAAACATTTACATCTTCTTTTAAAGCTAACATCCATAAGAAAATCACCTATTTTCCTAATTTGAATATCACTTGTGTTTGCGAAAACCCTTCCCAGTGAACGATCCTAGAACCACTATGCTATAGTAGTTTGGCTACTTTAGTAATAGTATTTAAGGTATAAAATTTTTTGATACGCCTTTAAAGCTAAGCTACCATGAGTCGAATCAAATGGCGCCGTTGCCGGGGAAGGTGCCACAAGCACAGTGAAGCAACCATTAAGGGTAACTTGTGATCTTCATCACAAGTTTGGTGAGTTTTCTTATAATTTTTTTTTTTAGTTTAGTTTTTATTTAGTTAAATTTTTTATTCTCTTTTCTTTTATTTTTGTTTTAATTTCAATTTGTGCATTCCTTGTTGGATTCGAGACCAAGAGGGAACCCTGGTACAACTTGAAGAAAAGAGCCTTAGTTGAATATCATTTTTTTTTTTTAGAAATGGAAATTCCACATGAAGATCAAAGCTCTCAACATCAACCGAAGGACAAATTCGCATACCTATCCATGAGGGATCGGATTGAATTAGGGAAAAGGCAAGTTCAACAAAGCCAATGGGGTAGTAAGTATGCTTTGAATGGAGATGATTCATATGAGCATACAGTAGGGGAGTGCCCTACCATTCCAACTGTGAGAGACATGTGCGGTTACCAAAGCTCCTACACCTCAAGTTGGAATAACCATCCCAACCTTACAACCCAACCTCAACCTCAACCATCAATGAGTACATCTTCATTGGAGCAAGCCATTTTGAAGATAAGCAAAGTCATGGAGGACTTTGTAGGTGAGCAACAAAAGATCAACTCTCATCTTAATGAAAAGATTGATAATTTGGAGAGTTCAATAAATGTAAGAATGGAGGGGGTTTATAATGATCTATCACTAAGGATAGAAAAAGTTCAAGACTCCATTGAGAAGCTCACCAATCTCGACATAACAAGGGGGAAAAGGAAGCTTCCTCCTCAACCCCACCATAACCTTCAAGGAACCAATACAAAAAGATCAAGGAAAGTGTTGAAGATCGACACTTTGGTGGGGGATTGCTATGACAACTCTATGGACCAACCTTCCATTGAAAATCATAAGGTTCAAGATGATAAAGGGTTACCTGAACCCTTTAAAGCATCCACTTCTGCAGGGAAGAAAAGAGAAACGATTTCCCTTGGACCAAATGGGAAGGATGCCAATTTTGTTTGGGATCCAGGGGGAATTCAGCATGACGTGGGTGTGTGAGTGAGGATGAGCTAAATAGTTCATCTCCTTTTTGGGGTACATGCTATCAGCTTCATTTAAATTCTATGCTTTCTTTAAATTTATGCATGTTTTAGTTTGAATTCTTAGCTTTAATTTAGTTTTAATATGTTTTTAAGATGAGTTTTGAAGTGTTCATGCAGGTACGATGCTTGCAAAAATTGAAATGGAGGTGAAACAGAGGAAACAAGGGAGCCAAAATGCATAAGCAAAGCTCTCGGTGGAATTTCACACCATGAACACACTCAGTGCGAATTTTTCGCACAGTGATAGTGCATGGTGCGAAAAGGAATTTCTATACATTTTGGAAAGCCAAGCCTCCCGGGATGCTATCTTCGCACCTCAATTACCAGTGCGAAAACTTTCGCACCTTGTTTATCTTGGTGGTTCAACCTTCTCAACTCCAATTCCACATCACATCAGGTTTTTGGATGATCAAAATCAAGAGGAGCTCAAAAAGCAAGGAGGGGAAGCAAAAAGAAATCTGCCATGAAGCATTCTTGATGACAGTCATTCCAGCCACTTTTAGAGCACTTCCCAAAGTCCATTTCATGCATACCATATGTCGTTTCAAAGCTTGGGAAGTCAGGAGTCCAGATCTTCAAACGGTTCTTGAATTGGAGTTGAAACGAAGAAGTTATGGCAGTTTAAAGACGATCGCGCAAAGCACCACAATTTCGCATTTGCGCGGGTGAATAGTGCCTTGTGCGAAAAATTCACACAACACCTTGTGGTGTGCGAAATTCGCACACCACCCTGCCTTGTGCGAAAAATTCGCACACCACCCCCCCTTGTGCGAAAATTTCAGTTTCTCCATCCCTACCCTCCCCAATCCCAAGCCTCTGAGCCTCACTTCTTTGCTCCATTATGCTTAAGACCCGAGGAGGCTATGCCTCAGCTTACCAGAGGTAGCATCATCTGATGCCCCACCTGTTGTCCCTCCTTACCAACAAAGCCCCGCGCACCCTGGGATCACACACATGAAGCCTCTCACTCCATTTCTGACCTCCTTAAACCATCAAAGCCCATAACTCTAACTGAGAGCTCCAATTGAGGAGACTATGCCATCCAAGGAGAATACCAGAACAGAGGCCAAAGTCCTAATCCAACCCACTCAGAAGGGCACCACATATGCATCAGCTCCACAGGACCTTACCATTTTTTTATCATCTCTTTACTTTTTGTTTTTACATATTATATTAGTATAGATAATTCCATGTTTTGATGTCTTATATTCTGGGATTGGATGTATTACTGATGATACATCATATATAGACATCATTCTTGTTTAAACTTGGCATTTTTCTATTTCCTCTACTCACTAACTCTTATGTTTTCTTTGAAACATGTGGTTTCTCCTATACGACTCATACTTCATGTTACTCAAGAGGTACCACTTCCTCCCTATTTTTCAATCGCTTTTGTCACATTGAGGACAATGTTCAGCTTGGTTGGGGGGAGAGTTGAGGAAGGAAGTTTTGTTATAATGCTAAGTTATTTTGGTAATTTAGTTGTTTTTTGCTTAATTTTAAAATTTTTTTAAAGTTTTTATTCTACTCTCCATGGTTATTAAGGAAAAATTCTCAAAAGTAAATGAGAGAAATTAAATTCTTATCTTATTGCCATAGTCTTAGAGTTTGTATTATATTTATTAAAGTTGATGAATTATTTAACTCCTATTGATTTCAACCTTATTTCTTCCACTTTAAGCTTATCACACACTGTGCACACTAGGTTCCATTTATAAGATGAAAAACTATTTTCCCCTTTGACTTAGGAAAATTTTAGACTTGGTACCTTTGACCTCATTTAATAGTGTGGGGACACCTTGTAAAAGGCCAATGAGTCTTTGAAGAAAATAAAGAAAGAGAAAAATGTTTACTTGCCTTGAAACCCGAGTAAGGTCTAAGAGGTATATGGTGAAAATCTTTAAAACCTGGTGCCCTAAGCCTTCATTGGTTGGGAGTCACCGACCTCAATGCTCATTACAAGGGTGAATAGATGGAGTTTAGCATACTGTAGGTGCTTGGGTATTTAAAAATTCATTCTCAAAAGTCCGGGGTGAAATTCGAGGAGTTAGTGGTTGAAAAATCCTTAAAGCTTGATGCCCTAAACCTTGATTGGTTGGGAGTCATCGATGGACCCCCGTTACATGGACAATTTAGAAAAGAATGCCTTTAAGCTTTGCACTCCTACAAGAAAAAAATTGTGAAAGAAAAGAGTTGTGTTCTTAGCCTATTGGAGGTTGATTAGTTTGCTAAGCTTTGAAAAGAACTAGGTTGAGGGGAGAGATTAGTTTGACATACTATATCCGGAAACTAATAAATAACACATAGATTTTTGTGGAAGATTAAGAGTTGGTCCTTTGGGAGTGAAAATTATTTTGATACTCAAATTTGCATAATGCCCGCTCTTTGCATGTTGTGATAGGTAAGTTATTTGATGACTCTTGTTGATGATTGAGTTTTATATCCTTGACTTGCCATGTGAGAATTTAATCCAATCATGCCACTTGATTATTTTTTGGAGTGATCAACATGATTTTGTAAAATATTATATTATCTATTTTTCTTTAATTTTCTCTCCTTCATTGCTCAGGGACTAGCAATGTGTTAGTTGGGGGGAGTGATTACTACCCAAAAAGTGCTATTTTACACCTTTAAGTCATTATGTTTTAAGCACTTTGTGTAGTAATTCTCCATCTTTATTCCAATTGGCATATTAAGGACCTAGCAATGACTTCTAATCATATTTGTGGCTAGTTTTAGTGTTTTGACAGCTTTTTGGATCATTAAGACAAGCCCACCAAAGGAGAGAAGCAAAGAGAAGCAAAGAGGAAAACAGAGGACAGCAGCTGCAGTCTTCTTTAGCACTTTTGGAAAATTTCCTGAAGTCCATTTTCTACATGCTATATACCATTTCAAAGCTCAGGAAGTCAAGAATCCAACACTTCAAACCGCGTACGATTTGGAACTTAAATGAGGAAGATATGGCCTTCGGAAGACAACTGCTCCAGGCTTGTGCGAACGGTGTGCGAAATTCGCACACCACCTTCCAAATTCGTACAGCCCATGCGTGGTGCGAATTTTCCTCTGTTTTTTGCCGACTCCACTTTAGATCTTTTCTTTTAGATATTTTTGTATAAATTTCCATTCTTCTCCTTGTAATCCACCAATCATAAGATTTCTTAGCTAGGAAGGTTGGAAAAACTCTTCTATATATATTCCCTTGCATCCGTTGTAACAAATATAGAAATATATAGAAATATATAGAATTATTATTGAAATATATAGAATCGACGCACAGAGCCTTGCTCTGTTTTTCCTTATCTTTTCTTTCTCATTTTCTTAGTTGCCAAACATCCTTGGTGGATGAAATCCCCAAGGATGAGAGGCTAAAACCTTTTAAGTTTCTCAAAGTATGGATGTTATGTGATGGCTTGGATGCAATCGCATGGAAATTTCTCGCACCTAGAAGGTAAGGTAGTCGTTTTGCATTAATGCAAAGTTTGGTTTTTATTTCCTTTGGACAACTTCCAACGGCCAATACTTGATAAGCTTTTGGATTTCTATCCATTAGTTATCTCCTACGAGCTATTGGAAGGTGAGGTTTTCAATTCCAAGTTTTGCATTAATCCGTTGGAACCAATTTCAATGGCCATTGAAAGGTGAGTTTATCACCTGGAATGACTTTGAGTTGCCAATATTTGGTAAGCTTTTAGCTTTAAACTATTAGTTATCTCTTACGAGCCATTCAAAGGAAGTCTAAGGTGAATAACCATTGATGAAATTCACTACCATCTGTTTTGCCATTTTAAAGGATTAAAACTTGATTTGCTAAATCCATACCGGTTCGGGAAGCAAGCATCACCATAGTTGCAACCCCAACGCGAGGAGCCTATCCTGAGATTTCCAATTTGCATAAGAGCTAGAGCATAGCTATCCTATCTTTGAGAAACTTGTTTTTACACCCTTTCATTCTAGTCTTTAATGTTAGCTTAAATTAGTTTAAATCTTTCTAAAACATTTACATCTTCTTTTAAAGCTAACATCCATAAGAAAATCACCTATTTTCCTAATTTGAATATCACTTGTGTTTGCGAAAACCCTTCCCAGTGAACGATCCTAGAACCACTATGCTATAGTAGTTTGGCTACTTTAGTAATAGTATTTAAGGTATAAATTTTGTTGATACGCCTTTAAAGCTAAGCTACCATGAGTCGAATCAAGGGTGCATTGTTATTGGGCTTGAATTGTCCAACAACATTTGCTTGATCTCCTAACATTTCCCTTTCAGCTGAAATTGTAGGGCATTCCTCCACCAAGTGTTCATATGATTGACAATTAGGACAAAGCTTCACTTGCATTGGTGCTTCAGCAACAGCTTGCACTTCTTGCATCTTTTTCAGTTCCAGCTCCTCCAATCTTCTTGTCACAGCTGCAAACTTTGCTTTCATATCATCATCTTCTTTCAAGGTATACATCCCAGCCTTAGCATTGAAAGCACTCAGTTGAGACTTCATCTTTCCCACTTCTCCTTTGATCGGTTCATCCCATCCCCTTGAAACTTCAGCTACATAATTCAAGAAATCCATAGCTTCCTCAGGATTTTTGCTCATGAAATCTCCTCCACACATTGTCTCTAGGAGTTGCTTCATTGAGGACGACATCCCATCATAAAAATAACTCACCAATAGCCAAGTATCAAAACCATGGTGAGGACAAGCATTTATAGCTTCCATATATCTTTTCCAACACTCATAGAATTTCTCATTCTCTTTAGCTGAGAAGTTTGAAATTTGCCTTTTGAAGCCATTTGTTCTATGAGTGGAAAAAAATTTCTTAAGGAATTCAGCTTGTAAGTCAGTCCAAGTATGGATACTCCTCGGCCTTAAAGAATTAAGCCAAATTTTGGCTTTATCCTTTAAAGTAAAAGGAAATAACTTAAGCCTCATCAAATCAATTGAAGCTCCTCCCTCTTGGAATGTATTACAAACATCTTCAAATTCCTTGATATGTGCGTAGGGATTCTCACTTTCCATCCCATGGAAAGTTGGTAGAAGTGGAACAATATACGGTCTGATCACTAGCTGCTCTGTAGGAGGCACTATACATGATGGTGCACTCATACGAGGTGGATGCATGCGGTCCCTCATTGATCTAAATTCATTGAGATTGTCTTGACGACCTTGGTGACTATGTTGATCTTCAGGTGTAGCTTCCATGATATTCAAGCTCAATTCCAATTCCTTATTATGAGGTGTATCACGTTTAACAAGCCTTCCTCCACTGTCTCGTATCCAAGTTGGCATACACAACTAGTATCTATCTGTAACTAAAATGAAAATAAAGGACAACAAAAGAAAACAGGGCTACAAAAACAAAATAAAACTAAGCTGAATTTAAAAGCTAAATTTAGATTATGAATAAGTAGAAAGGAAAAAAAAATAATGAGAATTAATAAAGCGAAAGAAACGTTACCAAACTTGTGATGAAAATCACAAGTACTTTGAAATAGTATCACTATAAACTTGACACCTTCCCTGGCAACGACGCCATTTGATTCATGCCCAATTGGTGTCTCAGCTGATTCATGTCCAGCTGGTGCTCCTTGATGGAGGGAGTAATCAACAAAATTTATAACCTATTACACCATGAACTAGGGTAGCAAAGAAAAAGCTACTATAGCATAGTGGCTCTAGGATCGTTCACTGGGAAGGGTTTTCAAACTGAAAATGATACCAATTCAAAGTGAATTGGTGTTGTTTCATTTCAAGGTTAGCTTAATAAATAAAACACAAACTTTGGTTGAAAAAGGTTTAGATTTAGACTAACGGCACAACAAGTAATGGAAATTACTTATGAAGAAAAACATTCCTTGGAAATTTAGGTTCACAAGGGAGGTTCCTCATGCAAAAAACATAGCTTCGGTCAGTTGGTTCATTTCATCGAATTAGAGAATTAACATAAAGTCAATTCTCTGACCGGTGTTGCACAAATGCATCCCTTAATTGGATTTCAGCTCTAATTCTCTCTCATTGATGCAACTTGCAATGGTTCGAGCCTCTCACTTAGCCTTTACCATTCAAGGTGATCTTTAACCTTGGACTTCCTTTCTCAAGCTCGCAAAAGATAACTAATGGATGTCTCCTTGGAGTCCAAAAGCTTACCAAGTGTTGGCAATTCTAGAAAATCCTACCTTCAAGTCACCTCCCAAAGGCTCGCAAGGGGTAAACTAGTGCATCTCCATGGATAGAGATCACTTGCCTTACCAAGTGTTGGCCCAGGTGACTCCAAGGCGTTTTAAGTTAACTAAAAATATAGAAACCATTCACGGGACACACTTTCTCTTCATTGATAGCTGAAACCACAAAGCTACTAATTCTTGCACTTGGAACCTTTCCCGGCAACCTTAGCTCCAAGGAACTAAAGGTTTAGTTACTCATTCTCTGGGGAAACTTCCTTAGAGAGTGCATAACTTAGTAAATGAAAAATACAACCAAAGTGAGAAGGTAAGGCAGAGCTCAAGCTCTGTATTTTACTTTCTTTCAAACTTTTACAAAAGGTTCGTCACCCTGAGAACAGGCTCCCCGGGCTCTATTTATATGAATATTACGTTAACAGTTATTGCATGGATATTTATCCTTTTTCTTAACTTAAAAGCTAAGGAATCCTATAATTGGTGGCTTACAAGGAGAGTTTGGGGATTTAAACAACAAAAATCTAAAGAAAAATATCTCAAAGTGTCGGTCGCAAATATCGGGAAGCACTAAGGACCATTTCGCAGGTGAAAACGTGGTCTGCGAAATTTCGCAAATGCACAAAAAGGGCTGCGAAATTACTTCGCAGCAAACGGCTGATTTCGCACCGCTGCGAAGTGGTCTTTTAGCTTGCGGTGTTCGGCTTCCAACGTGTCGTGAAACTTCAGGGGGAATTCCACAGCACTATGCAAAAAGGCTGCGAAATCATTTCGCAACAAAAGGGTGATTTCGCAACGCTGTGCAAAATTCTTCATTCAGCTTGGAGTGATCGGCTTCCAATGGCTGTAACTCTTTCATTTCAACTCCGAATTGTGCACCGTTTGAAGCATTGGATTGTTGACTTCCTAAGATTTAAAATGACATATAGCATGCATAAATTGGACTTCAGGAAGTGCTCCAAAAGTGGCTGACATGACTATCATCAAGAATGCTTCATGGCAGATTTCTCTTTGCTTCCCCTCCTTGCATTTCGGATTTACTTATGGCAAAGAACTTCAAAGCTTTGGTTCTTCATGCTTTTGGGCTTTCCATTACTTTGCCATGGATTCCAAATAACTCTCCTCAATCTCATATTGCTTTGGTGATCAAAAAGCTATCAAAACACCAAAACTTAACACAATTTGATTAGAAATGATTGCAAGGGTCCTTAACATGTTAATTGGGTTAAAAGGCAATAACTACTACTCAAAAGTGTTTGAAAGGATTAATTACAAGCTATCAAATAGTACTTTTTGAGTAGTAATCAATATGCTCTTAGTTCAAATATATGTTGATGATATGATTTTTGGTGCTACTAATATCTCTCTTTGTGAAGAATTTTCTAAGTGCATGCATAATGAGTTTGAAATGAGCATGATGGGAGAGCTCAACTTCTTTCTCGGACTTTAAACCAATCAACTAAAGGAAGGAACCTTCATCAATCAAGCAAAATATATAAGAGATTTTCTCAAAAGGTTCAACGTGGAGGAAGCCAAAACAATGAAGACTCCAATGAGCTCATCTATCAAGCTTGATAAGGATGAGAAAGGTAAATCCATTGACTCTACTATGTATAGAGGCATGATAGGTTCTTTGTTATACTTGACTGCTAGTAGACCCAACATTATGTATAGTGTATGCTTGTGTGCTAGATTTCAATATTTTCCTAAAGAATCTCACTTAAGTGTCGTAAAAAGAATCCTCAAATATTTGAAATGGACAATGAACATAGACTTATGGTATCCTAAGAGTGATAACTTTGAATTAATTGTTTTTTCGAATGCCAATTTTTTCGATTGTAAGATTGAAAGAAAAAGCACTAGTAGCACTTGTCATTTCTTAGGACATTCACTTGTTTCATGGCATAGTAAAAAGCAAAATTCGATAGCTTTATCAACAATGGAAGCTGAATACATAGCAGCTGATTTATGTTGTGCACAAATCCTTTGGATGAAATAAATACTTAGTGATTTTGATTTATCTTTTGAGCATGTGCCTATTAAATGTGATAATACTAGTGTCATAAGTATATAAAAAAATCCCATGCAACACTCTAGGACTAATCATATAGAGATTAGACATCACTTTCTTAGAGATCATGCACAAAAAGGTGACATAACACTTGAATTTGTAAGCACTAAAGATCAACTTGTTGATATCTTTACAAAACCTTTAAGTGAAGAACAATTTGTTGATATTAGAAGACAACTAGGGGTGATTTCATTATGATCTAATGTTTGCTTAATGAATTCTTGATGAATATACCTTCTGATTGCATAAATTTCATGTCATATGCATGATTACTACCGAAAAGTGCTATTTTGTAGACCTAATTATAAGGGTTTTAAGCACCTTTGAGTAGTAATCATATTCATTTAACCTAATTAATTCATTAAGCTCCTTAGTAATTAGTTCTAACCATTTTTAGTGGCAAGTTTACATGTTTTTCATCAGCTTGTGAACCAATTCAAGCATGCCAATTGATGGAGGAGCTACTTAGGCGAGTTAAGCAAGGATTTTGGATGTTTACAGGCTTGAATTTCAAGTGGAAACGCGAGCACAAGCAATGGGAACACCATTTCGCAAGGGGAGGCAATTCACTTGCCAAATGACCAATTTCGCAAGGTGAATTTCACCTTGCCAAAAGTTTGCAAGGGGATTTTCCTCATGGTGCGAAATTTGGCCATTTCGCACCATGAAGAAACCACCTTGCTAAATTTCGCAAGGTGGCTTTTCACCTTGCAAAATTTGGACCTTTCATCTTCCCCCTTGCGAAATGCCTTTGAAATCCCCTGTTTTGAAACGCTATTGATGATATTCCACTGCCGGTTCTCCAAGATATTTTTCTTGACTTTTAGCTTTGTAAATACCTATTTTACCCTTGTAATCAACCAATGAAAAGGTTGCTTTTGTAATAGCTCTTGTAATTTAGCTTTTTATTGTCTTTAAATAGAGGTGAAAAGCCTCAGACACGATCATCTTGTAACCTGTAACTTTATAAGTTATAAGAGTACTTTTGTTCATACGCTTCTTTTCTCTTTTCTTTCTCATTTTCTTAGTAGCCAAACATCCTTGGAGGATGAAATCCCCAAGGATGAGAGGCTAAAACCTTTTAGTTTCTTGAAGTAATGGATGTCATGTGAAGCTCCCGTGTCAGAATGGAGATTTGCAAGCCATAAATGTAAGTAGCTGAGCGTCATAAATGTTTTCATTCAATATAAAGCTTTTAATCCCTCTGACTTGCTTTGAATGGCCAATACTTGATAACCTTTTGGTCTCAGTGGATTCTTATTGTTAGATCCACTAATGTTCATTAGTTATCTCCTACGAGCCATTGTATTGCAAGTCGAGGAGATGACCTATACCAATAAAAGAACAGTTATGAGGTTCAGCTACCCTTTTTGTAAGTTTTCAAGCACTAAAACTCAGTTGTTAAACTCATACCGGTTCAGGAAGTAAGCATCACCTTAGTTGCTTCCCCAACTCGAGGTGAAAAGTCCCAAAATCTCCATTTTTACACAGTGAGTTAAGCATGGCTATCCAAAGCTTTGAGAAACTTCTTTTTCCATCTTTTAACCTATTTTCATGTTAGTTTAGTTTACAACACCTTCATCTTTTTATGTTTTCATCTTAACCTAATTTTTATTAAGAAAAGTTCACTCCATCCTCCGAACTTCACCAGTTAAAGTAAAAACCCTTCCCAGTGTTCGATCATAGAGCCACTATGCTATAGTAGCTTTGTTATTTTAGTGTAAGGACCTTAGGTATAAATTTTGTTGATACCCTTACATGCCAAGCTACCAAGAGTCGGGTTATCAATGCATCATATAGACATTTGCTTAGAAAATGGTCAATTCTTGACCAAAAATCAAATTCATTTAGCATTGAGCATAAAAAATTGGGGAATTCAATTGAAAAAAGGCAAAGGGAAGATCAAAAAATGAAAAATAGTGAAAAAAATTGGAAAGTAAAAAAACATTGACCGCGTTGACTAGGTAGTCAATCATTTGAGGATCGATTGACCAGTTCGTTGGGGCTAGGAATTTTAAGAGGCTCATGTGCTCCTTTTTCTACACTATTTTCCTCCGTTCTTCAATGGTTTTCACTGGTTTTGGCTTCTAGAGATTGATTTTAGTGCGTTTTCAGACCGATTGACCTAATTTTGGGAGAGATTTGAGGGCTTTGAAGGCTAGGGTTTCTGTTTTGGGTCATTTTCTCTTCCTTCAGTGTGTCATAGCCAGTTCCGACATCGATCCCTTTCCATTTTCAATCGTCAGGGTTTCAGGTATGAGCCTCGTTGCATTTTCTCTACTTTTCTTGGACTTCCATGGATCTTAGAAGAAAGTCAGCTGCAACTAGGGCATAGGGCAAGCACCCAACTGAGTTGTCTCAACCAAAGGCATGCTAGAAGGTGCAATTTGACATCGCCTTGTTTAGTACCGTGGAGGACTACCGGCATTACAAGCAACATTTTGCTTAGAGATGAGTAGTTCTTGGGAGAAACACCAATTTTCCTCAACTTCAGCACTTTGGATTTGAGGGATTGTTCACGAGGATAGAATGGTTGTTGACTGTTACTACTTTTGAGCCAGTTTTTTTGACATTGGTACAAGCATTCTACTCGAGGGCGATTTACGGCATGAGTGGCCTGATCACATCTACTTTTAGAGGAGTTGAGATTCGTCTGGATCTGGAGAGCATCTGTCGTATCTTTAATATTGCTCGATTGGATTCAGAGTATACGAGTCTAAGATGTGGCCCATTGTGTTGGGTTTTAAGCTTGGAAAGGCTATTCAAAGGATTTGTGGACTTCTAGATGCCCATAGGATGGGCAAACCCTCAGCACACAACTTGACGGTCATTAATAGAGTACTACATCATATGCTATGTTTTATTTTTCTACCATAGGGTAGACACGGAGATAAGGTCTCCTATTACGAGGTATTCCTTATAGATTCTATTCTAACTAAGAGACGTATCCATTTGGGATATTTGATGATGAAGCACATGATTGCATGTTGCGAGAGCATGACTCATGTACTCCCCTATGGTCACTTCCTTACCAGAGTATTCAAGGATGTCGATGTTGACCTGAGTAGAGAGACAGATTTTGAGGTCCCCAACACATATGATTCATATGATGATCAGTCCATGGGTATGATGAAATTTGAGAAGGCCCCAAATGGTTCTTAGGTGAGAAAAGTAGATAGAGCACCAACACAGGCCTAGGGACAGGGATAGTCACATCCTGGAGTTGAAGAGGAGACAAAGATTTGAGAGATGGAGGGTGTCATGGACCCTTAAAGTGGCCATCAATAGAGAGGGTCCGAGCTTGATATTATCCCACTCTAGACAAAGACTCTCTCATAGACCCAGGGTGTTCAATTTGAGACTACCTCCTCTAAGTCGTCATACACTAAGCCTTCCTTCTTTGGACATGCATTCATCGAGCCTATCCATACTAAGATACCACCTCTTCAAGAACTTCCTGCTCTTGACCATGCTCCATGGATGGACTTATCTACTCAGATTAGCTCTCTTATCACTCGCATCGAGGAGCTTACTGTGGTTAGTGATACACGTTTTTATTCCATGGAGGGTTGTATGGATCAATATCAGGTTGGCTTTACTTCGTAGTTTGAGCATCTCCAATAGAAGATTAATCGTATCGAGGATCGCTTGGAGTGTCAACATGAGCAGATGATGACCTATCTGCATTTTGTGTTTCCATCTCTACCTCCATCTCCACCTCCTCAGCCTTGATTCGTAGGAGACATCCCCCCCCCCCCCCCCCCCTCTCTCCCTTGTTCTTTTTTTATGTTGCCAAAAAGGAAGATATTTTAGGATCTAGGAGGCTAGATATAGGAGACTCATACATGCATATCATTTTTTTGTATCATTCATATCAGACATATGATGTACTGATTGATACATTTAACTTATGATATATGATATACTTATATATTTGATGACTTACATTGTTTTCTTGTTGAAAACTCTCTCTAATATGTCTTAACCATTTCGGTTTTAAATTCTTAAATATTGATTGTTGATCCATTATTGGTTTAAGGAGGAGATTTTTTCCCCTAAATAACCAAGGTTTGTTATCATAAAAAATGGGGAGATTGTTAGCTCAAGGATTCTCTTAATCGTGTTTTAATAATAACAAACCATGGTTAAGTTACTAATTGGTTTGAATTATAAAGAATATCAAGGGTTAATTTGAAAATTCATCAAAGGACCCAATGGATGCACGATCAAGAAAATTGGAAGACCTTTAATCATAAGAAACATATGTAAGATGAATGCATGAGTGCGCTTAGGATTTTCATATTTTTTTTCATGCATCTGTAAAAAACTTAGTTTTTGCATTAAAGTAACATTTCCATTTAAATTTGAGTTTTATCAAATGAACCTTAGGCAAAATTTTCAAAATTGGCATATTAATTTACCTAAAGACCTTGCCTAAGTGTTATAAGCAAAAAGACAAAAAAAAGATAGGTTTTTGGGCAAGAAATGGTGAACCGATCGAGGCATTGGCCAACCGGCTCAACCAGTTAGAGTACCGGTTGACTGATTACTCCTTCCTGATCGAAATATGCAAAAAACCTTTTCTTTATTTTAGTAGCCTTTCATTCTTAGTCGAGGGATATGCCTTCCAGTCGAGGTTTAGTCGAGGGTAACGGTCACCTGCCAAGCATTAAATGCTTCAACAACTAGTGAGCTGATCGACCTCCAACTTGACCTATCGAGGTTACTTTTTGGCATTTTGGCTCTCGATGTTAGAAACCTATAAATTGAGAGCTCCACTTCATTTATGAAGAAGAGAACACTTTCATTTATTTGTTTACCTACTTTTCTTTTTGCATATTCTTTAGTGCACCTTTGTGATTCATTCTAGCCTTGAGTTGTATTTGAACCATTGTTGAGCTAGGTTGAGATATTCAAACTTATTATTTGAGTGTTAAAACCTTCAAGTGAGTAGAGACTTGAAGAGATTGTGTAAGAGCCTATTGGAGTCATAATCCAAGTGTAAAAGTGATTAAAAGCTTGGTTGAAGCTTCAAGTATAATAGAACCCTCACTTGGTTAGAAGTTTGAGGAGAGTGGATGTAGTCAATAAAGTGTCAAACCACTATAAAATCTAAGTTTGCTTTCTCTAACCTTATCTCTTTATATTTGTGTTTCTTGTGCTTAAATTTATTGTGTTTGAAAAAGAATTTTTAAACTCCAATTCACGCATCCCCCTCTTGTGTGTTTTCTCTATTAAGATTAGCTTTTATTTTCTAAAAAATGCTATCTCTAAAATAATCATGTAAGAGAGTTTTTATGGTAATATGAAATTGGAAATAGAAACATTTGTATTTTGGCAATAAAAATATTTATCTGTGACAATTATGGGATTGCATTTACTACTTCCTAATGTATTTATATGTTTTGAAAATTGGACATTATAACATGATTTGTTATTGTTCTACCGATGTTGTTTTTGAATGTGCAAAAAATTATAATACTATGATGTCATAGGAAAAAATGGAAAGCATTTTTTCATTTGATATATTTGCATACATACATATACATATATATATATATATATATATATATATATATATATATAAAGAATCTTTTTGTCAATGACTAATTGCCTAAAAAAAAAAAAAAAAGTAAACTAGATTCATGTTTATTGAAAGAGATAAGCTAAGATCATAAAAGAGTCTTCTTCGATGGCGAATCAACCTTTGTGTATGGAGATTCCATGAAAAAGTGTTCAATAGGTAGAAAAAATCTATACCACATTACTTATAGAGGGTCAGTCTATTCAGGATGACATAGATGGAGTGTCAATAACTGCCATCTAAATTTAGGATGCTTGATATTGACCGTTACATGGGAATAGGATGCCCTCGTATATATTTGAATTATATAGCATGGCCATGCGAGTCTATGGCCTAGATGAGATGCATATGATTACATTTTTTCCTTTATCATTGAGTGGGGTAACATAACATTGGTGTGCTTCCTTAGATGTGTCACGTAAACATACTTGGGAGGATTCGACACATGAGTTTCTAAGCCAGTATGCATTCGATAATGATGTTGATGTATCTAGATGAGAGCTAGAGGCTCTTAAGCAGAGACAAGATGAGTCAACCACTTCTTTCATCTCTCAATGGAAAAGGGAAGGTCACCTAAATGGTCGAGTAGCCTAAGGAAAGTGATCAAATTGACATAGTTCTTAGGAACCTACATCCTAGATTCGCTCGACATTTGGTGGGCATCATTTTTCAGGACTTCCAATCTTTGATCCTTATCATTTTCAATGTAAAGGAAGGTATCTCCCGAGGATTATGGACTGATTCTTCTCCTTTAGATTCTATAGAGAAGAAACCTATTTCATCTAGCCAATCAGTGGAGGTGGACTCTATTAGTTTGCAAGAATGGAAAGGGTGTTTTTTCATTTTCCTATAGACTGTTCAAACAGTTTCATGTCAGATTATTGACGGTTTAGGCTAGGTTCTCTCATCTGTAGTATTGGTTTCAACAGACTTATGTACAACCACAGTTGACTCTACAAATGTTACCTCCCTCGCAACCACAATAGCTATATATGGTTGCTCAAACCACAACTAAACCGATTGCAAGATATGCTAGAATTAGGCCTCCTCAGCCTAAAAGGCCTCCTACACATAAATCTATGAGGCAGTTCTCAAACTTAGGGATGCCACTGAGTTGAGCTTTTCAAAAGCTCTCTAAGGTAGGCCTTTTGACACATTTGGTTCCTAGACCATCATCGCAATCAATTCCTCCCTATTTTTGGCTACATGAGCATTGTCTTTACCACAAGACTTTAGGGCATCTGACAGATTATTGCATTGCCCTTCAACATGCCATTTGGGACCTCGTTAATTAGAGTTTGGTTAATTTGGTCGTGCCTAGTGTTACCATGAACCCTTTACCAACCCACTTTACACACGCGATACCACCACTTGCCAATTTACATTGTCTTGATTATGATGATTTTGGGGATCATATCCACATGATGGGTTGGAAGTCATCTAAGCCAGTGCTTATCACATTCAACCCTTATTTTGGAGAGGCTATCGAGACGAGGGTTACCAAGACAGGTCAGAGGTCGTATGTTGTTTTGACCTTAGATGACATGATGTATGAATGGAGGTTATGTTTTACTTTGATTTAAGATGTTAGGGCTCCGTATTAGCTATTGGTTCCTTCTTCTACTCCTCATTAAAGTGCGAGTAACCACTTTATTCTAGCTCTTTATCCTTCAGATCTTAATCTCTCTAAGAAGATACGATATGTCATTTAGGGTGAGAGAGTGACCCAACAGTAGCCTTCAATAGCGACTAGACCTTTTAATGGAGAGACCTTTAAGAATGAGGTGAGAGAGGAAGATTATGAGATCGTGAGACAGTTGTAGGCTACTCAAGCCCACATATATATTTGGAGCTTGTTAGACCAGTCAATTTTAGTCACTCTACACTGATCACAAGAGCGTATGATAATGCACACAAAGAAGTTATGGGGACATTGTACTAGGCATCTAGGTTGGACCAGTTACATTTCCAATGTTATTCCAAGTTTTGAAGGTACCCACGTTCTTCAACCTATTATTGGGTCAATCTTGGATCCATGAGGCTAGAGCTATACCGTCTTTCTTTCATCAAAAGGTGAAGTTTATCCATGATGGTTAGGTCATCATATTTCAATCTTCTCATGATGTTGCTATTTCATTTGAGCCTATATTAGAGATTAGTCATAGTGATGAGGACTTTTTCTTGACTAGATGATGTACCTTTGATGAGGTCTAGACCATAAAAATGTCTAATGATTGATTACTACTCAAAAAGTGCTATTTTGTAGCTTGTAATTAACTCTTTTAAACACTTTTGAGTAGTAGTTATTGCCTTTTAACTCAATTGGCATGTTAAGGACCTTTGCAATCAATTCTAATCAAATTGTGTAAGTTTTGGTGTTTTTGTTAGTAATTTGATCACCAAAGCAATCCAAGATTGAGGGAGAGCTATATATAGTTCATGGAAAAGCAATGGAAAGCTCAAATTCATGAAGAACCAAGCTTTGGAGCTCCATAGCCCTTTGCCAAATTCGTTCAAAGTATGCAAGCCAAGCAAAGGAGAAAAGCAAAGAGGAAAACAGAGGACAGCAGCTGTAGTCTTCTTTCACACTTTTGGAGCACTTCCTGAAGTCCATTTTCTACATGCTATATACCATTTCAAAGCTCAGGAAGTCACGAATCCAACGCTTCAAACCGTGTACAATTTGGAGCTGAAATGAGGAAGTTACAGCCATTGGAATCCGATCACTCCAAGCTGAAGGAAGAATTTTGCACAGCGCTGCGAAATCACCCTTTTGTTGCGAAATGATTTCGCAACCTTTTTGCACAGTGCTATGGAATTCCTCCTAAAGTTTCACGACACGATGGAAGGCGACCACCGCAATCTGAAATACCATTTCCCAGCGGTGCGAAATCAGCTGGTTGTTGCGAAGAAATTTCGTAGCCCTTTTTGTACATCTGCGAAATCTCGCAGACTTCATTTTCACCTGCGAAATGGTCCTTAGTGCTTCCCGATATTTGCGACCGACACTTGGAGATATTTTTCTTCAGATTTTTGATGTCTAAATCCCCATTTTCTCCTTGTAACCCACCTATCATAGGATTCCTTAATTATTAAGTTTGGAAAAGGGGTGAATAACCTCAGATATTTTGTTTTGTAATTTTCTTTATATATAGCTCCCGGAGAGCCTGTTCGAGGGGTGGTTACGATGTATCCTTTGTACAAATTTGCAAGGAAGTAAAATACAAAGCACTTGCTCTGCTTTTCATATATATTTTTGTTTTCTCATTCTTTTTCTTTCTAGCCAATCAAACTCTGAGGATTTTTCCTTAGAGGATGAGAGGCTAGGCTCTTCGTCTCTTGGAGCTAAGGTAACCGGGTAAGTTTCCACATGCATAAATTGGAAGTTTTGTTGTTTTAGTTTTTAATGAAGAGAAAGTGTGACCCGTTAATGGTTTTTATCTTTTTAGTTAACTTAAAACGCCTTTAAATCACCTGGGCCAACACTTGGTAAGGCAAGTGATCTTCGTCCATGGAGATGCACTAGTTTACCCCTTGCGAGCCTCTAGGAGGTGACTTGAAGGTAGGATTTTCTAGAATAGCCAACACTTGGTAAGCTTTTGGACTCCAAGGAGACATCCATTAGTTATCTCTTGCGAGCTTTTGACGGGTAATCCAAGGTTAAAGATCACCTTGAATGGCAAGTGCTAGGTGAGAGGTATGAGCCATTGCAAGGTGCATCAGTGAGAGGGATTTAGTGTTTGAACCCATTAATGGGAAGCATCTGTACAACACCGGTTAGAGAATTAACTATATGTTAATTCTCTAATGCGAGGAAAAGAAACAAGTGACCGGAACTCCCTTTTTATATGAGGAATCTAAGCCTAGTGATCTAAACTCCAAGAAACACTTTTCTTTGTAAGTAAAATTAGTTACTATTTTTTGTTAGCTTAAAACCAACCTTTTCTGCCAAAGATTATGTTTTCTTTTAAAACTAACCTTGAAATGAAAAGTCACCAATTCAGCTTTGAATTAATATCATTTGTGAAGTGAAAACTCATCCCAGTGAACGATCCTAGAGCCACTATGCTATAGTAGCTTTGTCTTTGCTACCCTAGTATATGGTGTAATAGGTTATAAATTTTGTTGATTACTCCCTCAATCAAGGAGCACCAGCTAGACACGAATCAGCTGAGACACCAATTAGGCATGAATCAATGATCCTGCTAAAGATTATCTTGCATTACCTTTTGATGAGTTTGGTAGCAGAGCCATGATAGGGATGATGCAGAGTATGGAATACTTGCTCGGTTTAGGACTTGGTAGGAGGTAGTAGTGGGTCTTTAATTTTGTGTCTACTGTGGACCGAGACCTACCATTTGGTTTGGGATTTGAGCCTACTCATCGAGATTATATCTATATGGCTCGCTTGCGTTGAGCTTGCATCTTGGCTTGATTGAGACACCTACCTTTTAATTATCCTCTACGACCATATAGTCAAGATTGGTTGAATTATTTTGTTTTTGCTTCTAACTACTGCTACATGTTCTATGGAGATACCAATATATGACATTTCTACTTGTGCACAAGCCGTTATTGAGCATATGTTTGGGAAAAGATGACTTATTGATGGAGTCCCAAGTCTTTCTACTACTATGAGGGCAACTCCATTTTCCCTAGATAGAGCTAGCATATTTTCCTTACACTTTCCTAGGGAAATGGATGAGTATGGAAGCTTAAATCTTATAGAGGGTTTCTTTGATGGTGTAGCTCCCGAAGATGATTATTGACATGAGTTGGTGATTACTACCCAAAAGTGTCATTTTACACCTTTAAGTCATTATGTTTTAAGCACTTTTGTGTAGTAATTCTTCACCTTTATTCCAATTGGCATGTTAAGGACCTAGCAATGACTTCTAATCATATTTGTGGCTAGTTTTAGTGTTTTGACATCTTTTTGGATCATTAAGACAAGCGAACCAAAGAAGAAAAGCAAAGAGAAGCAAAGAAAATCAAAAGAGAAGCAAGGAAGAAATCTGAGGACAGCAGCTACAGTGTTCTTTGGCACTTTTGGAGCACTTCCCGAAGTCCATTTTTTACATGCTATATACCGTTTCAAAGCTCAAGAAGTCAAGAATCCAACGCTTCAAACCGTGCATGATTTGGAGCTGAAACAAGGAAGTTATGACCTTCGGAAGAAAACTGCTTCAGGTGTGCGAAAATTTCGCACACCTCCTGAATGGTGTGCGAATTTCGCACACCTGTGCGAATTTCGCACCCCTGTGTGAAATCTCCTCTGTTTTTTTGCCGACTCCACTTTAGATATTTTCTTAAGTTTCTTTTGATGTAATTTCCTTTCTTCTCCTTGTATCAAGCCAATGAAAAGCTTTGCTTTTGTAAAAACTATATAAGGGGTGGAAATCACCTCTTGAAGAGAAGAAACCCGAGTGTTAAGCCAAACACTTAGCAATATACAGAGCACTATTATTTTCTATTTTCTCGTTACTATTTTCTCTTTCTTGGAAGCCAAACAACCTCTGAGGATGTTTTCTCAGAGGATGAGAGGCTAAACTCTTGGTTTCTTGGAGTGAAGGAAGCTAGGTGAAAAGTCCAGATGAAAAGTTGGAAAATGCTCGTGCATTAAATTCAGGTAGTTGAAGTTCATAAATGGCTTTTTAATCCAAAGTTTTGCTTTAAATCCCTTAGAATCACTTTGAATGGCCAATACATGGTAAGCTTCAGGTCTTTATGGATGCTTATTGTTAGATCCATATTAGTCCATTAGTTATCATGTAGGAGCCATTGGAAAGTGGTTCAAGGTGAAGACCTATATAGTGTCTAAAGCCATTAATGGACCTTGACTACCATTTCTATTGATTTTTATGGATTAAATCTTCATTGTTAAACCTACACCGGTTCGGGAAATAACTATAGGTTAAATCCCCAATGTGAGGAGAAAAATCCGGAATTTTCCACTTTGCATTCTAAACTTGATCCTAGCAATCCTTAGCTCTGAGAAACTTTCTTTCTTCCATTTTTAATTAGTTTATGTTAATTTAGGTTCAAATACTTTCAAAACAAATTTTATTTTCTTTTTAAGCTTTAAGTTTTTGATAAAGGAAATCATTAAATTTAATTTCTAATCATGAGTATATCACTGGTAGAATAAAAACCCATCCCAGAGTTCGACCCTAGAGCCACTATACTATAGTAGCTTTGCTACACTAGTATGAGGTCATAGGTTTTATAAATGTTTTTTATTAAATGACCCGACTGGGTTCTCCGCGAATCAGTTGGACCAATTGGTCATGACGTAGATGTCAAGATTAGTTAAGACGCAAGTAGTTAGGTTGTCTGATGTGTTTGATATGATGGTTGTTAAGAGTGCTATAGAGACAATCCATTGATTCTCGAGGTCACCCTACCATTTGGAGCTCAACTAGTGATACCGAGGTTTTTATTGCTCCTGTCATTGAGACTATTGATGTAAGCCCATTTGTTAGGCAAGATGTTTCTTTTGATGTCATGTCGGGATTTGTCTCTTGTATTTATGATGATGTACCCACTGTTTCATCTATGTATATGAGTTAATTTGAGTATTTCTCTATGTGTTATGATTATATGTATGATTCTTCTCTTAGCTTGTCACAACATCCATCCACTTCATATGTTTTTGACATATATGATGAGCCTTTGGAGTGACTTTTGGGAAACTACTAAGACATATGGCTAGTGAGCAAAGTATAAAGGTTGATCCAAATAAGATCAAAGTTATAGTTGATATGCTTGTGCTGAAGATTGAGAGAGAGATCAAAAGTTTTCTAGGTAGATTATAGTACATCGATCGTTTCATAACTAGATTGATAGACATATATGAGCCTGTCTTCCATCTTGTAAGGAAGAACCAACCTATAGTCTGGAACAATGATTGTCAACAAGCTTTTGAGAGTGATTACTACTCAAAAAGAGCATATTTTAGATAATAATTCTCATGAGTTTCACATCTTTTGAGTAGTAATTATACCTAAAACACTCAATTAGCATGTTGTTGTCCTAGCAAGAGTTACTAACAAGTTTTATGAAGTTTTGGAGTCATTTCAAGGTATGTTTTTTATAAATTGGTGACAAAAGAGATGAATCAAATTGAAGAAAACAAATAAAGTTGATGATGATCCAAATGCATAATGAAAGAAGCAATGCAATTGGTTTGGATTGGGATTTGGAGCTTAATTGAAGGTGGTGGAGATGGATTAAAAATGAAGAAATGGGAGAAATTGTAAGGAGGAGTCGGAAAAGCATGTTTTTCAATTTCGCATGACCATGCGAAATTTTTGCATAGCCATGCGAAATGAAACATCATAGGTGTTAGCTACAGCATACTAAGGGAAAAGTGAAAAGCAATTTCGCATGACCATGCGAAACACTCCAGCAAGACAAAAATGCAGCTGATGGATTTTCCAATTCGCACCATCATGCGAAATTGCTGAGGCTCGTGCGAAAATGCATTTTCTCCAAATTCCTTGATGAAGAAGCCTCCGGAAGACCTCTTAGATGATGCCAAGTGTCCACTTAACCTTGGCCTATAAATAGAAACGTGATTGACTCATTTAAAAACTTTTTGATACAGTTTCTAATTGTAGAACTTTTCATACTTCTTCTCTCTATATAATTCTCCACTTTTCTTCAGTTTCTCTTATTTTCTCGATAGCCAAACATGTCTTGTGAGATCAAATCTCAAAGCATGAGTGGCTAAATCTCATTTTTCTCCGAGGAGGGAGAATCTAGAGGCAAGATCTATGGTGAATGAGAGAATTGAGCTTGAATTGCAAAGGTAATTTGATCCAATTGATTGATTAATTGAAATTTGGGGATTTTTCTCTTCAAATTATCTTGGATGATTACTACAATGCAAGCTAGGTAGATTCATCAAATTCTTAATGCTAGATTTGATGAGATTGAATAGTTGCATTGTGTGAATCATTGGAAGATAATTTAAGATGAATTGAATATATTATTCGAATTGATCTCTTGGATTAGATTACTTAATTTGAAGAGAAATTAGATTTAGACCTAAAGCTAAATCAAAATTTGGTTTAGATGAAAATTTAGGTTTTCAATCTAACTTGATGAAAATTAGATCTCAACACCTATTCACCATGGAAATTGCTCTCTAGAAAATCCTAACTCCGAGAATCTCACATCTTATTAATTTTCTTCTCTTTTACACTTCATTTTCCTCTCAATTTGAATACATTGTTATTTTGGAATTTTATCATGCAATTTTAAGTCAATTTCACTTGATCACAATCATTTCTTATCATCTCATTCAAGCCTTAATTACCAAGAATAATCCATCCTTGTGGACGATACCTAAAAACCACTATACTACAGTAGTTTGTACTAAAACCACTTTTTGATCGGGTACAAATTGCTATAGAATAGTGAATTAGGTTACAAATTTTGTTTTGATCTAATAAACGACAAAAATCCGAGTGATCAGAGAGGATTAAGGAGCATTTACTTTTTGCTCTAATTTTAGTGTCTCCCATACTAGGAAGCCCACTACTTTTATACTTGTAAATTTCAAACATGGCATTGGGATGCATGTTAGCTAAACTTAATGACTTAGAAAATGAACAAGCTATTTACTATCCGAGTAAGAGGATGCTGGAGTATGAGATATGATATGTTATGATTAAGTGTTTTTGCTTAGCATTAGTTTGGGCTACCCGAAAACTAAGACGTTATATGACAGAGTACTCTGTACATCTGATCTCTCGCCTAGATCCCCTAAGATATTTGTTTGGCAAACTTGCATTGACAGGTAGATTGATGAGATGGTTAGTGTTGTTGACTAAGTTTGACACCTGATATGTTTCCCAAAAGTCTGTTAAGGGGAGTATTGTCACAAATCATTTGGCCTCATTTCCGATATCTGATAGTAGAACAATTGATGACAACTTTCCAAATGAGAATATTTTTATTGTGATCGATTTGTCGAGATGGTGTATGTATTTTGATGAAGTTGCTAACAACTTCAAGTATGTGATTGGTGTATTGTTGATATCTCCTCATGGTGACTAAATCCCGAGATCAATTCGTCTAGCATTTTCTAATAGTTACCCTGCTACGAACAACATAGTAGAGTATGAGGAATGCATCCTTGGTTTAGAGACTGCTCTTGAGCTTGGGATCTGACAGATGGAGGTGTTTAATGACTCTAACCTTGTACTTAGGAAGATTCATGGCAATTGGAAGACTAGAGATATGAAGTTAAGGCTATATCATGCTTATTTAGAGCTATTGGTTGGGAGATTTGATGAGTTGAGATATACACATCTACCTAGAGTGCAAAACTAGTTTGCTAACCCCTTAGCTACTTTAGCTTCAATGGTGGATATTCCTATTAATGTCATAATCCGCCCTTTACTGATTAAGTTGAGGACTTACTCGACCTATTGTTGTATTATTAGAGAAACTAAAGTCCAAGATGATATGCTTTGATACTATGATATCTACCACTTCCTCATATTTGGCACATACTTTGACGATGCTTCAACTAAGGACAAGAGAGCATTGAGATGGTTAGCTACCAAATTTGTGATTTGTGGAGAGTCACTATACAGACATTCAGCTAATGCTATCTCATTATTATGCTTAGATCGAGCCTTTGTGGATCAAGTGATGAGAAAGGTTCATGTTAGAGTTTGTGGATTGCATATAGGAGGCCACATGTTAGCTAAAAAAATCATGAGGATTGGTTATTTTTAGTTGACTATGGAAACTGATTGTTGTCAGTTTGTCTAGAGATGTCTAGAATGTCATATGCATTGTGACCTCATTCATGTGCCACCATCATATTTGCATCCATTGACCTCACTATGGTCATTTTTTGTGTGGGGCATTAATATTATTAGGAAGATTTCACCGAAGGCTTCCAATGGCCATGAGTTCATTCTTATTGCCATCAATTACTTCACCAAGTGGGTAGAGGCTTCATCATATGTGAAGTTGACATCCGCTAAAGTTGCTAGCATCATAAGATCACATGTCATATATCATTATAGGGTACCTCATGAGTTGATTTTAGATAGGGGGTACACTTTCGAGCTAAGGTTGACACTTTGTTATAGAAGCATGGCATCTAACATCATAGATCTTTCGCATATAGGCCTCAGACTAATAAAGCAGTAGAGGCTGCAAATAAGAACATTAAGAGGATTTTGAAGAAGATGGTTGAGACTTCTCGAGATTAGTCAGAGAAGTTCTCTTTCGCTTTGTGGGTGTATCATATGTCTTTTCGCACCTCTGTAGGAGGTACATCTTACTCTTTGGTATATAGAGGTCATTTTGCCCATTGAAGTAGAGATGGGTTCATTGAGAGTAGTCTTAGAGCAACAAATTTCTAAAACAAAGTCAACTCAGCCTCGATTTGATTAGCTTAACCTTTTGGATGAGAGGAGATTAAGGGTATTAAATCATGTTCAGGCTTATCAGAGAAAGATGGCCTAGACATTCAAGAAATGAGTCAAATCTAGACGATTTTAGAAAGACGATTTGGTATTAAGGATTCTTAAAGGATTGATTAAAAACCCTTGTGGTAAGTTCCAACCTAACTGGAGTGGACTCTACCTTATTTGGGAGTTAACCCTAGAGAAAGTTGCATCACTAATGGATTTGGATGGAAATCAATTCTTAGAGTTGACTAATGTAGATTAGATGAAGAAGTATTATGTTTAAGACCATGGCTAGAGGATGAGTGGCCTTCATTTTGGTTAGCCTTATAACTAATCACCTTTAGATTTCATATGATCCTCATGAGACTAATGATCTTTTGTTTTTTATCGCCTTGACTACCATTTTCACATTGAGGTGGGACCTTATAGTGAATGAGATGTGTGGTCATAGATCTTATGGATGATTGGATCTAGAGTGATGTTGTGTCACCCTTTGTTTGTATGTTCATTTCTTATCTTTCAGCACACACTTTTGTAGAGTTATTGTCATTACGTATTCATTTCTTCCAAATTTGTTGTCGTTTACTTTTGCTATCTTGTTTAACCTTTTATCCTCCTCATTTTTCTATATTTTGTTTCATCACCTATCATGATGGATTGGTAGTTGTTCACTTATTTTTGTGTTGATGAGGATCATATTACCACTCATTTCATCTCTTTATGGGTTTGATCTCAAGGCTTAGGGGTTCTATAGGCTTTTCCCTTTCTTGAGATAGTATGATTGTATTTTGGATGAGGGATGTGGTTTACTAGATATACATGTCTAGTGGAGGATTCTTACTAATCACATGTGTTTGATCATGGAAAACATATAAAAAAAATGATAATGAAAAAAAAAAACTTTTGTTCTTATACATGGTTGTATGTGTTGATGGGTCCTCCACTGAGTTCATTTGTACTTTGAGTAAATTTTTAGGTGAGGAGATTTCCTTCATATGGGTATATTAGGACTATTTTTGTGGGGATATCACATCATGTATGTGTTGGTGGATTCTCCACAGAGTTCATTTGTTCATTGAGTATGCATATGGGTGGGAATTTTTTTTTTATAGGTATTTTGAGATAGTCCTTGAGAGGGTGTCATATGTGGTTGTTTAGGGTTCTGGGATGTCTCTTAATCAACCCATTTTGTTGTTCTATTTACTTGTATGATCCCTTCCAACACTTTGAGATGAACTAGTTTTCATTCCTTTTTACTATAACCTTTTCTCATCCACATTGGCATTCTATCCACTCTTTTCATTGCCTCTCGTGTCTTTCAGTTTCTATCTTTATATCATCATCCTTACTTGAGACCTTTTGATCTTTGTTTTCATGTTGTTCCTTTGGTTTATTCAATCTCTCATACCGAATTCACCTTATCATTTTGACTACTTTCATCTTTGCTTGAGTTTTATTTCTTTTTTCTTACCTTTGCCTCTACTTTGAAGAGCATCACTTAGATCATTTGCTTATGAGATTTACAACACCTTGCATTTCACCTACAAGGGGTTTGGGGATTTATCATTGGGTTCTTGAGCCTAGTTTCTCTTTGTTTCTTTTACCCTTAACCTAAGCCTATGTTATGTTATGTCCTGTGTCTTAAGACAATCCTGAGGCTATGGGATCTTACATTATTTTCTATAGACTATGCTTGGATGGTGCGTGAGAGTAGATAGAGGTTCAGTCATCGTCATACACTCATCTCTAAGAGATGTTTTTCATCTATTTTCACCTTTAAGTCTGCCTTGATATACCAATGCAACCTATTGTTGACATACTTTCAGATGATCTGGTATGAAATTGATGCTCCCCATCACTATATTTCACACTTGACATTTGATTGAGCTCTCACACTAGGGTATAACCACCTTTTAGTTGTAACTACATCCCTTGTTGGAGTGTTATCACATGAGCCATTCATTTTTTTGCCTACAGGAGCAAGACGGTTCATAGATTCTTAACAGGTTATGCCATTGATCATCCACAGTCTCAGAGGAGAGTTAGAGCTTATTGATATCCTCAGTGATGTATATGGGTAGATCGGGTATTCTTTGATAGATCATGTTTACCATTTAACCATACCCTTGATGGCATACATGACACAGTTTGCTATTTGATCATGTGGAGGTTTTGTTGTCATGGAGTTAGAGCTATTTGGCTTAGTGCATATGTTATATTGGAAAACACCCCCTATTATTGTTTTAATTGGGTTGGTGACTTTTTAGTGTGATTCACTGACTTGGATGGTCATCTTACTAGGACATATTCCTTTTAAGATGTCTCTCGACGATTCATATGTTATACTGGGGCATACCTTTTGTTTATCATTTAGATCAATTAACAACTCATAGTATGGTATATTGGTGTTAATGTTGATTACACTGGGGCATACCCCTTTTTAAGGTGTTTATGTACCGAAGCCCATCAAAGGATTGATTTCGTTGGAGGTTGTTAATAGGCACAGTATTGTCATGTGAGCCATTTTTATGGGTTATTAATGTGTGTTGTTAACCTGTATCGATAGGGATGTGTTGATGTCTAAATACTAAGGCATATTTCTTGTACCCTAACAACTGACCCTATTATCATGATTTTTATCATTGACTCCTGTTTTTCTCTCATTGCTTAGGCTTTTCATTTGCTTCACAGTGACAATTTATGTCAAACAATTCAGTTATTGCTTAGGGTTAAGCGTAGTTATGTTTCATGTTATCTAGCTTTGTCGTTTTACTATTTTACATTTCTTTTGTCTCATACCATACCCTAACTATCTGACCTCCTTTATGTCTCCTAGAGTCGCATCTTGATTGTCCTACCTTTATCTTTTTCTTTAGAGTCGTGCCTTGATTATCTGGCCTCCTTCCTATGTCTCTTAGAGTCGCTCTTTAACTGTTCGACCTTCCTATGTTTCTTTAGAGTCGCGCCTTAGTTGTCTGGCCTCCTTTATGTTTCCTATAGTCTCACCTTGACTGTTCAACCTATTTACATCTCCTAAAACTACGTCTGAACTATCTGGCCTTTTTATGTTTCTTTAGAGTCATGTCCTAACTATTTGAACTCCTTTATGTTTCCTAGAGTCGCACCTTGACTATCCGGCCTTCCTATGTTCCTTTAGATCCATGCCCTAACTATCCGTCCTCCTTTATGTTTCCTAGAGCCATACTTTGATAGTTCGAACTATTTATGTCTCCTATAGCTACACCTTAACTGTCCGATCTTTCCATGTTTCTTTAGAGCCTCACCCTAACTGTCCAACCTCCTTTATGCTTCCTAGAGTCATATCTTAACTATTCGATTGTTTATATTTCCTAGAGTCGCATCATGATTGTTTGGCCTTGTTTCTTTGAGTCCTGCCCTAACGATTTGGCTTTTCTTTTATGCTTCTTTCTTGTCACGCCTTGATTATCTGACATTTCCTTTATGTCTCATAGAGCAATGCCTTGACTGATTGACTTTTCTTAATTATGTTTCCTAGAGTTGCGCCTTGATTGTTCAACCTTTCCTTTATGTGTTCTTCGAGACACGCCCTGACTATTCAACTTTTCTTTTATGTTTCCTTCATGTTGCACCTTAACTGTCCAACCTTTCCTTTATGTCTCCTAGAGTTGCACCTTGGCTGTCTGTTTTTTTTTTTTAATTATATTTCCTAGACTCGCATCCTCACCATCTAACCTTTCCTTTATGTGTTCTTCGAGTTGCGCCTTGACTATTCAACTTGTCCTTTATGTTTTCTTTAGTGTAATGCCATGACTATATGGCCTCTTTCATGTTTTCCTAGAGTTACACCTTGATTTTCTTTATTTTCTCTTATTTACCCATTCATTCCCTCTTTTGATGGCATAGTCCCTAGTTTCACCCTTCCTTGAGATCCACGTGGATACTACATGCTTCCTTACAAACAGATCAATGACTATATTTCATGACCTTAAAGAGCTAGTGCTACATTATGACAAATTTGGTGGTCTTTCTTGTTCTTTGGCAAAACTCATTCCGTTTCACTCATGTATGCATTGACTTCACTTATGGACTCTATCGAAGAGAGACATATTTGTTGACCATAAATTTTATCCCAGTTTTTCTTCCACATTTTCCTCCACCCACATCCCATTCATACCTTTTTTTCTCTCCCATTCTTTCCTTTTATTTTATTTTTATCTTATTCATTTTCTTTGTTTTCATTTTTTTCCTTTTTCTGTTTCTATCTCTTTCCCTCACACAACCACCCACTTCTTTTTTTTCTTTTCTTTTTCCGCCATTTTCTTTCTTTCACTTTATTTCTCTCTACCTCCTTCTCTCTCTCTCTCTCACCCTCCTTTATTTCATTTCTCTTTCACGCATCTCCACTGTCATCTTCACACCAATTGTGCACCTCACAACGGCCATGCCACACTGTCTCCACTATCACAACCCACTGCTGACAACCTCATCTATGCTACCACCAAGACCTTCATTTCCATGGCCGCCACTTCACTTTTGGCCTTAGGGTTCTTTAAGAGAATGAGGTGAAACTCTTTCCTTTTAATCTTTAAAGTTTCATTGTAAAATTTTGGGCTTGTTATTTGGGCTTTGATTTTCTGCATGTAAATTTGGATTTCTTTTTCTTAATTTAACTTATTTTCATTGGATATTGGTTTTGGGCCTTGAATGTCAATTGAAATTAAGCTTCTTTTTGTTTTCGCTACATGGGATGATTGTTGCTGAGATGAACACGTGAGCATGATGAGACTTTTTTGAAAATGAAAAGCAAGTTGGAGGCTTTGATGGCATATTGACAAGAGGGGCGCTCATGGGGAAGCAGAATACAGCTCTACAATATTTCATGATGCTTTGGCATAGGGCTCTTTGCTATTTATTTTGAGATTGTGCAAAGTGATATAAGGGGAGAGGAGGGGAACAAAGGAAATGGTCTCTTTAGGGGATTTTTGTTTCAATTTTTGTTTTTTTTTTTAAGAGAGACAAGGCATTGTATTGAGTTACATTTAGAAACCATGAATTGTTCCATAGTTTAGGTATATTTTTCCTCCTCCACTTAATTTCATGGTTAGATTTTATGTTTGTTTTCATTCTCTTGATTCTATAAATACTTGATTTCATCCTTCTAATTCTATGAATATGGATCATTGATCTGTAATTTTTTACTCCAAATAGTGGTTTGTTGTGCTTTGGCTATTTTATATTCTGTTCATTCATTAATTTATTTGTTTCATTTTAATAATTTATTTATTTCTTTTATTTCTTATTCGAACATGTGTTGTTTTGATTCATCAAATGTGTAAATGAAATGAAAATCTTAATTTATTTGTTAATTTTTTAAATTTTTTATTAATATAAACACAAATCCTTTTTGGGGTAAGTTGCTAATATCATTTTTTGAATCCGTTTAAATTAATGCTCGTAGAATCTCCACAATAATTCTTTCCTTAATTAATCAAACCACAAGAAAAACAAATTATTAACATCTATAGAGGTATTATTATTATTATTATTATTATTATTATTATGGATAAAACCGAAAAACATGAATCCCTTTTTTAAAAAACCGAAAGTGATTTCCTTTATTTATGCCAATAAGCCATAAAACTTCTTTTTTTACACATATATATAAATTTGTAAAATTTCCTTTTTTATTTTTATTTTATTATTATTAAAATCTGAATTTCTTTTTCCCTTTTTCCTTCCCAAAAATAAATCCAAGCTCTTTTTTAAAACAATAAATATAAAATCGTTCCTTTTTAACCAAACATCAAAACTAATTTTTTTTTTAAATTGAATTTCTTTTTCAAAATAAAATTTTAAGACTAATAATAATAAAAGAAGAAAAAAGTAATTAAACAAATGAATATTCTTTTTTAATAAAAATATAAAATTTATTTAGATAAAATTGAGAATATTTTTTTAATAACCTGAAAATCATGTTGTTTACCCCAAATTTGTTTCATACTCGTTCTCTTTTTGTTTATGTATTTTTTTAGTATTATTTATTATTTTTTAGGCCTATTTGATAATATTTTTGGGCCAATTTATTTTCTTGGTTTTGTTTTGTATTTTTATTTAATCTTCACCTTCCATTTCAAACCCTTAAACCTCATCATTTCTTTATTTTTTTTTTCACTAGTCTATCCCTCCCAATTTTTTCTTTTTATTTTCTCTCGATTCCGCCATCTTCTTTCTTTTTCTTACCTTCCCATACACTTTTTTTTTCCTTTTATTTTATTCTTCTCTTTTCCCCTTTCTTTTTTTCCACCCATTTCACCCACCATCTTCGCCACTTCTTCGGTGATACAAGGTATGTGACGCTTCTGGACGTTAACGAATGGTGGCATCCGCTTGGAGCTCACTCTCACCACCACCTCTCCGTTGGCCATCGACGTCGCGGAATCAACAGAGATGAGGATCCAGCACCCCATCTTCCCAGTCATCATCTTCAGCCGTCAACTCCACCCAATGACCCCACACCAGTTGTTCACCATCACTGATCCTATACCTATTCTCCTTTGTCGGCTTCTCCCATTCGACGTCTTCTTTGTCCTTTAATCACCGTCATTCAAGGGCTTAATTCAAGGTAAATCTTTCATTAATTCCCACAGTGCATGTTTATGGTGATGCGAACCTCAATCGACACGCTTTGAGACCCAACAAATAGTATTGGAATAATTGCCCAAGAAAGCTAAAATACAGATTTTTGATAGAACCCCGACCCAACGTTTATAAGTGAAACGCGAACCAAAATTATAAGTAATAGACCTTGACCCAATGATTACAATGGAATCACGAACTAAAGGTATAAAGTTGAACACCATAAGAAATAATCCTTGATAAGTTCACAGTTCTTGAAGAACCAAAAGAAGAGCAAAGCCTCACATTTTCTGATTGTTTTATTCAATAAAAAAAACTTACTAAATGTTAAAACCCCAAAATAAAAGTTGATTTGGTCTGAAATTAGCAGATCCAAAATAGGAAAATAGCTAAAAAACGTTCTAATAATAAAAGCCTAAAATTAATGTTGATTTGACCTGAAATTAGAATCTCTAGAATAGGAAATAACTTATATGAAGTTGGAAAGTAATCATTCATTAATCCACGCCATAAATCACACTCAATCAAGCCAGATTAGCCCTCAATAGTTTGGATTAAATTTATTACACCTTCATCTTCCTTTGGGCCAAGCTTGGAATGTCCTGCATTAGAATCAACCCAAATCTCTTGAATTAGCCCATTAAGTGCTTCTTTGATCTTCTTGGATCTTGCTTTAGTAATAGGCCCAACTGGAACATGCAATGGATCCTTGAATGCTTGTTGATTCTCATCATTTTTTTTTTTAACTCCTAGTGTCACAATTTTTTTACAAGTCATTCTCTCTTTTCAATTTTATTTGATCTTCATACACTTGTCATGGAGTCAATGGTACAAGAGTAATAGTTTTATTGTCTTTTACAAAAGAATACCTATTCTTAAACCCGTCATGATTGACCTTTCTGTCAAACTGCCAAGGCCTACCTAATAAAATGTGACCCGCATGCATTGGAACAATATCACAAAGTACTTCATCCTTGTACCTCCCAATTGAAAAAGAAACCATCACTTGCTTATTTACCTTAACCTCTCCACAATCATTCAACCACTGCAACTTATATGGTCTAGGGTGTTTCAAGGTCGATAAATTCAATTTTTCAACTAAAGTAGTGCTAGCCACATTAGTACAACTCCCCCCATCAATGATCATACTACATACCTTATTGTTGATGTGGCATCTAGTATGAAAAATATTATCCCTTTGTTGTTCCATGTCATCCTCTTTAACTTGGGCACTTACAACACACCTAGCCACAAGTGACTCACCCTCCACTAGATACCCCACATTATCGTCACAAGCATCCTCCAATGATGGCATCTGGTCATCATCTTCCTCACTTTCAGTTTCTACCTCTCCATCAACACGTGCGATCATGGTCCTCTTATTTGGGCATTATGAAGCTATATGACCTACTCTCAAACAACGAAAACACTTAATATCACGATTACGAGTTTGGGATTCATTTTTACCTTTGTTGACATTGGGAGCTTCATCTCTCTTTTTGGTGGTTCGGTTTTGGATTTGAAAACAACCCCTTCATCTTTCCTCCCATTTGGCCTCCATGAAGTAGAAGAGTCGGGATTTTGAAATGACCGAGTTCCTTTCCTTTTAAGCTGTCGTTCCACCTTTATTGCAATGCGCACCATGTCCTCCAACTCCACATAGTGTTGTAACTCCACCATGTTGGCAATGTCCTAATTCAGTCCATTCAAAAACCTTGCCATAGTAGCTTCTCTATCCTTCTCTACATGATTACTACCCAAAAAGTGTTATTTTACACTTTTAAGTCATTATGTTTTAAGCACTTTTGTGTAGTAATTCTCCATCTTTATTCCAATTGGCATGTTAAGGACCTAGCAATGACTTCTAATCATATTTTTGGCTAGTTTTAGTGTTTTGACAGCTTTTTGGATCATTAAGACAAGCCAAGCAAAAAAGAGAAGCAAAGAGAAGCAAAGAGGAAAAGCAAGCAAAGTGAAGAAAATAGAGGACAACAGCTGCAGTTTTCTTTTGCACTTTTGGAGCACTTCCCGAAGTCCATTTTTTACATTCTATATACCATTTCAAAGCTCAGGAAGTCAAGAATCCAACGCTTCAAACCGTGTATGATTTGGAGCTGAAATGAGGAAGATATGGTCTTCAGAAGACAACTGCTCCAGGCTTGTGCGAAATTCGCACAACACCTTGAAATTCGCACAACACCTTCAGCTTGTGCGAACATTGTGCGAAATTCACACAACACCTTCCAAATTTGCACAGCCCATGCGTGGTGCGAATTTTCCTTTGTTTTTTCCGACTCCACTTTAGATCTTTTCTTATGTATTTTTTGATGTAAATTCCTTTCTTAACCTTGTAACAAGCCAATCACAAGCTTGGCTTTTGTAAAGACTATAAGAGGGGTGGAAATCATCTCTCGCCATATATGTTATGTTTTACACTTAGTGAAAAACAAAGCTCTCTCGTTTTCCTTTTCTCTTTACTATTTTCTTTTTCTTGGAAGCCAAACAACCTCTGAGGATGTTTTCCCAGAAGATGAGAGGCTAAACTTTTGGTTTCTTGGAGTGAAGGAAGCTAGGTGAAAAGTCCAGATGCAAAGGTGGAAAACTCTCGTGCATTAAATACAGGTAGTTGGAGTTCATAAATGGCTTTAAAATCCAAAGTTTTGCTTTAAATCCCTTAGAATCACTTTGAATGGCCAATACATGGTAAGCTTCAAGTCTCTGTGGATGCTTATTGCTAGATCCATATTAGTCCATTAGTTATCATGTACGAGCCATTGGAAAGTGGTTCAAGGTGAAGACCCATAGTGTCTAAAGCCATTAATGGACCTTGACTACCATTTCTATTGACTTTTTATGGATTAAATCTTCATTGTTAAACCTATACCGGTTCGGGAAATAACTATAGGTTAAATCCCCAATGCGAGGAGAAAAATCCGGAATTTTCCACTTTGCATTCTGAACTTGATCCTCGCAACCCTTAGCTCCGGGAGACTTTCTTTCTTCCATTTTTAATTAGTTTATGTTAATTTAGTTTCAAACACTTTCAAAACAAATTTTATTTTCTTTTAAACTTTAAGTTTTTGATAAAGGAAATCATTAAATTCAATTTCTAATCTTGAGTATATCACTGGTAGAACGAAAACCCATCCCAGAGTTCGACCCTAGAGCCACTATACTATAGTAGCTTTGCTACGCTAGTATGAGGTCATAGGTTTTATAAATGTTTTTTATTAAATGACCCGTGATTCATGCCCAATTGGTGTCTCAGCTGATTCGTGTTCAGCTGGTGCTCCTTGATTGAGGGAGTAATCAACAAAATTTATAACCTATTACACCATATACTAGGGTAGCAAAGAAAAAGCTACTATAGCATAGTGGCTCTAGGATCGTTCACTAGGATGGGTTTTCACTTCATAAATGATATTAATTCAAAGTTGAATTGGTGTCTTTTCATTTCAAGGTTAGCTTTAAAAGAAAACATAAAGATGTTTGAATGAAAAAGGTTTGGTTTTAAACTAACCAAAAATAGTAACTGATTTTACTTAGAAAAGTGTTTCTTGGAGTTTCAGATCACTAGGCTCAGATTCCTCATACAAAAAGGAGAGTTCCGGTCACTTGTTTCTTTTCCTCGCATTAGAGAATTAACATATAGTTAATTCTCTAACCGGTATTGTACAGATGCTTCCCATTAATAGGTTCAAACGTTAAATCCCTCTCACTGATGCACCTTGCAATGGCTCATACCTCTCACCTAGCACTTGCCAATCAAGGTGATCTTTAACCTTGGATTACCCATCAAAAGCTCGCAAGAGATAACTAATGGATGTTTTCTTGGAGTCCAAAAGCTTACCAAGTGTTGGCAATTCTAGAAAATCCTACCTTCAAGTCACCTCCCAGAGGCTCGCAAGGGGTAAACTAGTGAATCTCCATGGACGGAGATCACTTGCCTTACCAAGTATTGGCCCAGGTGAATTGAAGGTGTTTTAAGTTAACTAAAAAGATAAAAATCATTAACGGGTCACACTTTCTCTTCATTAAAAACTAAAACAACAAAACTTCCAATTTATGCATGAGGAAACTTACCCGGCTTTCTTCACTCCAAGAGACAAAGAGCCTAGCCTCTCATCCTCTGAGGAAAAATCCTCAGAGTTTGATTGGCTAGAAAGAAAACTAAAGAGAAAACAAGAATATATAGGAAAAACAAAGCAAGTGCTCTGTTCGTCGGTTTCACATATATTATATATCTATGTGATGGATCTCCTGGAAAAAGCTCCCCAAGAGTCCCTTTTTTAGTGTTTACAAGAGAGTTTATATAGGAAGGTAATTTACCCTTCCTTGGATACTTCCTAGCTAAGGAATTACATGAGTGGCTGAATACAAGGAGAAAATGGAAATTTATACAAAAATATTTGAAGAAAATATCTAAAAGAGTCGGTCGCAAATATCGGGAAACTTTAGGAGAAATTCCACAGCACTGTGCAAAATGGCTGCGAAATCATTTCGCAGCAAAAGGGTGATTTCGCAGCCGTGCAAAATTCTTCCTTCAGCTTGGAGTGATTGGATTCCAATGGCTCTAACTTCATCATTTCAGCTCCAAATCGTACACGGTTTGAAGCGTTGGATTCTTGACTTCCTGAGCTTTGAAATGGTATATAGCATGTAGAAAATGGACTTCGGGAAGTTCTCCAAAAGTGCGAAAGAAGACTGCAGCTACTGTCCTCTATTTTCTTCACTCTGTTTTTCCTCTCTCCTTGCTTCTCTCCTTTGCTTGGCTTGTCTTAATGATCCAAAAAGCTGTCAAAACACTAAAAATAGCCACAAATATGATTAGAAGTCATTGCTAGGTCCTTAACATGCCAATTGGAATAAAAATGGAGTACTACTACACAAAAGTGCTTAAAACATAATGAATTAAAGGCACAAAATAGCACTTTTTGGGTAGTAATCAACCCTGGATTTACACGGAATCACTACATTAGCCCAAATCATGGCAATTTCCATCTCCTTGTGATAGTCATCCACGCTCCTATACCCTTGAGTAAGACTCTGTAATTTCTGATACAAGTCCCTATAGTAGTAACTAGGGACAAACCGCCTCCTCAAGGTGGCTTTCATTTCCTCCCATGTCTCAATAGGACTCTCATAGTTTTTTCTTCTATTCTTCACTAGTTGATCCCACCATATAATAACATAGTTAGTAAACTCAATCACAGTTAGTTTTACCTTTTTTCTCTTCGGAGTAGTTATGGCACTCAAATATGAACTCCACCTTCTTCTCCCACTCCAAGTACACTTTTGGATCATTTTTCCCTTGGAATGATGGTATCTTCATTTTGATGTTTTCTAGGTTTCTATCAGTCCCATCTTGCCATCTTGGAGCTATTCGAAAACTTCTACCACGCCTTTCTCCCCTTGGCGCAAACCTACCCTCATGGTTCAATGAAGCTTGATCCTCTTCATCTTCAAACTCATCCTCATGGTAGTCATCAGAATAATCAACGCACACACACCTTCTTGCCTTCTAGCATTAAGGGCTCTTTGGGTACGCTCCTCACGTAAAGAAGCGATAACAGCATCTTGCCTATCCATTCGATCCCGAATATCATTAAACACCACGTTCATGCGTTCAAACTGTTGTTGCATAGCCTGCAACATGAGGGATGACTCCTCCCCTCCTTTTTTATTTGATGTTTCACCCATGGAAGACATATTTTTGAAACTAAAAAAAAATGTTAGAAATAATTCCTCACAACACTCCCTCATGTGGTTGCACTCACACTCATGTTTCACTCTTAAATTGGCTTTTTCCCGATATTAGTCTTACACTTTCTTGCTTTTTTCCATTCGTAGCTTTCCCTTTTCAGTTCTGCTTAAACTAAGAAACTTGATCAAGAAATTCAACTTGTAGTATTTAAACTAATACCAATGGAAAGAAAATATGACAGAAACACTAAATCAAAGGAAGAGGACAAAAGAAAATAATATATTGATTTGAGAGAATTGAAACTACACTCAATTTTATTTTATTTTTTTTTTCTGTTTTTTATTTCTTTTTTTCTTTTTTCTTTTTTTGGAGCTTGGTGCACAATTTTTTTACCTAGTGCATGTAAAAAAAAATATATGAACAAGGAATAAAGAACACAAAAGGAACAAGATAGGATGATAGCAGGAAACAAAAGATAAAGAGATAGAAAACTGATTTTAGAACCTGTGCTTTGATACCAAATGATAGGAACCTCATGGTAGTCATCAGAATCATCAACGTGCACACGCCTTCCTTGTCTTCTAGCATGAGGGGCTCTTTGGGTACACTCCTCACGCAAAGAAGCGATAACAACATCTTGCCTATCCATACGATCCCGAATATCATTAAACACCACGTTCATGCGTTCAAACTGTTGTTGCATAGCCTGCAACATGAGGAATGACTCTTCCCCTCCTTTTTTATTTGATGTTTCGCCCCTGGAAGAAATATTTTTGAAACTACAAAAAAATGTTAGAAATAATTCCTCACAACACTCCCTCAAGTGTTTGCACTCACACTCGTGTTTCAGTCTTAAATTGGTTTTTTCCCGATATTAGTCTCACACTCTCTTGCCTTTTTCCTTTCGTAGTTTCCCCTTTTCAGTTATGCTTAAACTAATAAACTTGATCAAGAAATTCAACTTGTAGTATTTAAACTAATACCAATGGCAAGAAAATATGACAGAAACACTAAATCAAAGGAAGAGGACAAAAGAAAATAATATTTTGATTTGAGAGAATTGAAACTACACTTAATTTTTTTTTATTATTATTATTATTATTATTTGTTGTTTTCTTTTTTTTTTTTTTTTTTTTTTTTTTAGCTTGGTGCACGATTTTTTTACCTGGTGCATGTAAAAAAAAAAAAAAAAAGAACGAGGAATAAAGAACACAAAAGGAACAAGATAGGATGATAACGGGAAACAAAAGATAAAAGGATAGAAAACTTATTTTAGAACCCGTGCTCTGATACCAAATGATGTGATCATGATCCTCTTATTTGGGCATTGTGAAGCTATATGACCTACTCCCAAACAACGAAAACACTTAATATCATGATTACGAGTTTGGGACTCATTTTTACCTTTGTTGACATTGGGAGCTTCATCTCTCCTTTTTGGTGGTTCGGTTTTGGACTTGAAAACAACCCCTTCATCTTTCCTCCCATTTGGCCTCCATGAAGCAGAGGAGCCGGGATTTTGAAATGATCGAGTTCCTTTCCTTTTAAGCTGTCGTTCCACCTTTATTGCCATGTGCACCATGTCCTCCAACTCCACATAGTGTTGTAACTCCACCACATTGGCAATGTCCCAATTCAGCCCATTCAGAAACCTTGCCATAGTAGTTTGTCTATGATTCTCTACATTAGCCCGAATCATGGCAATCTCCATCTCCTTGTGATAGTCATCCACGCTACTATAGCATTGAGTAAGACTCTGTAATTTCTTATACAAGTCTCTATAGTAGTGACTAAGGACAAACCGCCTCCTCATGGTGGCTTTCATTTCCTCCCATGTCTCAATAGGCCTCTCAAAGTTTCTTCTTCTGTTCATCACAAGTTGATCCCACCATATAATAGCATAGTCAATAAACTCAATCACAGCTAGTTTTACATTTTTCCCTTCGAAATAGTTATGGCACTCAAAGATGAACTCCACTTCTTCTCCCACTCCAAGTACACTTCTGGATCATTTTTCCCTTGGAACGATGGTATCTTCATTTTGATGTTTCCTAGGTTTCTATCAGTCCCATCTTGCCATCTTGGAGCTCTTTAGAAACCTCTACCACGCCTTTCTCCCCTTGGCGCAAACCTGCCCTCATGGTTCAATGAAGCTTGATCCTTTTCATCTTCAAACTCATCCTCATGGTAGTCATCAGAATCATCAATGCGTGCACGCCTTCCTTGCCTTCTAGCATTAGGGGCTCTTTGGGTACGCTTCTCATGCAAAAAAACGATAATAGCGTCTTGCCTATCCATCCGATCCCGAATATCATTAAACACCACGTTCATGCGTTCAAATTGTTGTTGCATAGCCTGCAACATGAGGGATAACTCCTCTCCTTCTTCCTTATTTGATGTTTCCTCCTTGGAAGACATATTTTTGAAACTACAAAAAAATGTTAGAAATAATTCCTCACAACAATCCCTCACGTGTTTGCACTCACACTCGTGTTTCACTCTTAAATTGGTTTTTTCCCGATATTAGTCTCACACTCTCTTGCATTTTTCCCCTCGTAGCTTCCCCTTTTCAGTTCTGCTTAAACTAATAAACTTGATCAAGAAATTTAACTTGTAGTATTTAAACTAATACCAATGGCAAGAAAATATGATAGAAACACTAAATCAAAGGAAGAGGACAAAAAAAAAATAATATTTTGATTTGAGAGAATTAAAACTACACACAATTTTTTTTATTTTTTTTATTTTTTGAGCTTGGTGCACGATTTTTTACCTAGTGCATGTCAAAAAAATAAGAACGAGGAATAAAGAACACAAAAGGAACAAGATGGGATGATAACAGGAAACAAAAGATAAAGGGATAGAAAACTGATTTTAGAACCTGTGCTCTAATACTAAATTATGCGAACCTCAATCGACACACTTTGAGACCCAACAAATAGTATTGGAATAATTGCCCAAGAAAGCTAAAATACAAATTTTTGATAGAACCCTGACCCAACGTTTATAAGTGAAACGCAAACTAAAAGTATAAGTAACAGACCTTGACCCAATGATTACAATGGAATCAAGAACTGAAGGTATAAAGTTGAACGCCACATGGAAGAATCCCTAATAAGTTCACAATTCTTAAAGAACCAAAAGAAGAGCAAAGCCTCACCTTTTCTGATTGTTTTATTCAATAAAAATTATTTCCTATTACAATGAGTGCATGTTATTTATATGTCATAAAAAAAACTTACTAAATATTAAAACCCTAAATAAAAGTTGATTTGGTCTTAAATTAGAAGATCCAAAATAGGAAAATAGCTAAAAAAAATGTTCTAAATAATAAAAGCCTAAAATTAAGGTAGATTTGACCAGAAATTAGAAGCTCTAGAATAGGAAATAACTTATATGAAGCTGGAAAGTCAATCAGTCATTAATCCACGCCATAAATCATGCCCAATCAAGCCAGATTAGCCCTCAACAGTTTGAATTAAATTTATTACACCTTTGTCTACCTTTGGGCCAAGCTTGGAATGTCCTGCGTTAAAATCAGCCCAAATCTCTTGAATTAGCCCATTAAGTGCTTCTTTGATCTTCTTGGATCTTGCTTTAATAAGAGGCCCAACTGGAACATGCAATGGATCTTTGAATGCTTGTTGATTCTCATTATATGGAATTTGGGTTCATTGACTTTTATTATGAATCTATTTGGTGGTCTTGGAATGTTTGGTATGGGCTTTAGCTTTGGGCTTATTGTGCTTATGATGTTGAACATGGGGCTTGGAGCCTAACTACATTTTTAATGTGGGCTTAGATTTGTTGGATTTTATGTTGATTTAGGCTTGAGTTTTTTTTTTACTATTAATTTCATTGTGTTGGGTTGTTTACATATTTTCTTTGGGTTGAGCTTTGAATTTCCTTCTCTACGCATTTTAATTTTTTTCTTTTATTTATTTATTTTTGCATGGTCTAATGATTTCTAAGAGAATGATAAAAGAGCAGTTGGGGTGGTTGAGGCAAAGGATGGGCAATGGCAGATTGGAGAGGATGACTCTTTGATTAATGGGAAGCTTCCTATATATATTTTGGCTTTTTTCTATAAAGAGGGGGAACGTAGAATGGCTCTCTTTGTATTTTCTGTGAGTTTTTTTAAAGAGGGTTGAGATGTTTTGGCGCATTTCTAAGCTTTGTTCGTGAAGCTTTTGAGAGCTGCTAGGTAATGGGATTGCAGTGTAAAGGCTATTTTTTTTTTTTTATAAAATTAAATATTTTTATTAAATAAAATAAAGTTTTTTTGTACGGATTGGGGAGCCTTTGTCATAAAATAGAGTTTCTTTTTTTTTTAATTAAATCCTTTATAATATAATCCGATAAATGTCTTTTATTGGAAATTGAATTGAAATGTCTTTTTAAATAAAATTCATTAAAAAAAAATCTTGTCTTTTTAACAAAAATTATTTGGAATATGTAAATAGGTTCGTAAAAATTGTTTTCCAAAATAAACCTATTACTTTTCTGGTGAATAAGAATTGAATCCAAATACTCTTTGTAAATAAATAAAATTGTAAAATTCAACTTTCTAAGTTAAATCTATTTTTCTTTTTTAAATAAATAGAAGTCCTTTTGCCAAATAAAAGTTGTCAAAAATTGTTCTTAAATAAATTGAATTGATTTAATTTGGTAAATAAAATTGTAAAAATCTATGTTTATTAAGAGTAATCAAAATTCAACCTTTTTGATAAACACATAATTTTATTTCATTATTATTATTTTAGGCAAAGCTATCTATTTAAAAAAATTAAATCCTCTTTTAAGTAAAATTATTTTTTTTCTTAAAAAAAAAAAAATCTTTTTTAAAAGTTAGATAAGAATTCCTTTTTAATGAAAGTCAAACAAAATTTCCTAAAAAAAATTAAAAGATTTTTTTTTTTAAGATAAATTTTTTTTCTAAATAATTTGTAAGCATTTTTTTTATAATAATAAAATCAAATCAAATTCTTTTCCTTTTAGATAAAATTATCAAAGTGTAAACTTCTTTTTCAAGTAAATAAAGTTCTTTTAAAAGAAAACAAAACCAAATTAAAAAAATCATTAGAAAATCAAAATGGGATGCTTTCATGAATAAAATATGAAAAAATGGTTTTCTTTAAATAAAATTGGATAAACTCTCTTATTTATTTATTTATTTATAAAACCCAAATATCTAAGGACAGATAGAATTAAAGTTTTTTTTATATTTTTTTATCATTATTATTATTATTATTATTTAAGTTCTAATAAAATTGAAAAACTACCCTTTAAATCAAACAAAAATAAAATATCTTCTTCAATCAATCTTTTTTTTAATAAAGTTAAATAATAAATTATTTTTGATAAATAAAAAAAGAATTGAAACATTTTTGTAATTAATTTTGTAAAAAGAAAAATCCTATTAATAATTTTTTTGCAAATAAAAGTAGTGTTGATTTAATTGAAATATCTTGCATAGATAAAGTCATAAAAAAATCTTTCTTTTTTAAATAATTTGTTAAAAAACACCTTTCTAAATAGAAATTAAATTGAAATACTTTTACAAATAAAATTATAAAAATTTGTTCTTTTTATAGAAAAATAAAAATAAAAAAATTTGCTTTATTGTAAATAAAACCAAATTGAACTTTTTTTTTTAATAAATTCTTTTAACAATAATAAGTGTAAATAACTTTTTTCGAAAATTGGGCACAAATGAAATTGAATCAAGCCACTTGTTGAAAATAAATTGACTCTTTTTAAAAAAAATAAATAAATAAATTGAAATCATTAACTCAAATTTTTTTAATAAATTTCTTTAAAAACTATTTTTTGAAATATATATATTTTTAATTAGTTTAATAAATCATTTTGCATAATTCTTTTGTCATTTTTTTTTGTGCATTCTTGTAATTAGATTTTTATCGTCATTTAATAGAGACCGTATGTATACGGGCTTAGAAGGGTGCTACGACTCACCACCATGCTTTCCTTAAATAACCGAACCCCTGAATTTAGACTCGATTTTTACAGACACTATTAGGATAGAGCCCTTAAAAGTATAACATGATATAATTAATTTGGAATTCGTTATTTATTTAATGATGTTCTAGTTTCACTTTCATCTATCCTTATTCCATGCATTATACGTTTTGAGCATTCTTGCTTGCATCTTTTGCATTGTACGTGACTTAGGCGCATTAGGGGTTGCACAAAAGTTATAAGTCATGGGTTCCTTGCAAATAAATGGCTTCTTTACAATCGGTTCATGGGTCTAAGCAACTCATTAGAGGTTGTAGTCATCTCTTAATTGGAGGGATGGCTAGTCTTAGCTATTGGGATGGGTTTCCCATGGTGAGTGCACTAGTGTATATGGTTACACATTGGATAGGACCTACGGTGAGTCATAACTTAAGGTTATCAAGTAGTCATAACCTCACCAAGCTACTTCATTATGTTGTCTCTCAACCTTGAGAGGATATTGAGCTTGTGTTAAAGTTAGCAATGGGTTTGACCTATGGGTAAGATCGTAAATTGATCATATATTCCCTATGAATTAGGTCATTGTTGATGGAAGTCAATAGCAATAGGTATTCTCAATAGAGGCACCATGATATCTCATGGGATTGAGATAGTGTGTCCTCTTGGGTTATCCTAAAGAGGTATGTTTATGCAAATTATGGTCATAGTAGCTCCTTAAGTGGAACTTGACATATGCTCTTTAAGAGTTAAGACATGTCAGTTGAATACATAATAGGATGATCTATAACTCAAGGTTATTAGAGGTAGTCTTGAAATACTGATAGCTTTCACCTTATTAAACTATGGACACTAGTTCATAGGGAGATTAAACACAATGGATAGTAGGTCACGGACCCGAGCATGTAGTGTTTCATTGTTAGCATGGATTATGAGGGTCGGATTGACTCTATGTTCACTTTTGTGCAGAAGAGTGTTTTGGTAATTACATAAGGTTGCACAAGGGTAAGTGAACAAGGTCTCTAAATTGGGCTAATTGATTAAGTAGTAGGCCCTATTGGGTTAATTAATTAATTAATTAAGACTTATTTTAAGTTAGATTAAGTGACTCAAGCCCATGTGGGCTCAAGTCACTTAAGCCCAATTAGGAACCCTATAAATACCCTTGAGGGGTTAGGGTTTCCATAACTTTTGTCTCCCACCATCCAAAGAGAAAGAGAGTTATAGCCTCTACCCTCATTTCCTTCCTATTGAAAGCGTGCCAAGAACAAGGTTGAGTCATCGATTGGAAGATCGTGGGTTTACAAGACTTCCAACAACTTCAAGGTCATCTTCAACACTTGGATTTTGAGGTTTGGGAACATCCAAACCTAAAGTTAGTACTTTAACCCAAAAAAATGAATTTTAAAAAAATTGGTATTGTTTCCGTTGCTTAGATCTAAGGTGCCAATAACTAGTATCAGAGCATAATGTTATAAGCATGCTTAGATCTTTATTTAGGGTGTACTAACATTTTTTTTGGCATCCTTAATATTATCCCATGGCCAAGGGACACATGTATGTTCCCTTTTATTATTGCTTGTGATGATTGAATGGGATATTTTGTTTTCTTTCTCTATTTCTTCATATATTTGGTTGTAAGCTCTGTTAAAGGAGCAAAGGTTTTCTTTTTCTCTTTTAAAGTTTTAATCCTTTCCATAGATTGGGTTGTAAGCTCCATTATAGGAGCATATAATTTCTTTTATGATGTAAAGTCTTGTTTTTTATCATCTATGGAGGACTACAAGAGATAAATTCTTGAATGATGTCAATAAAGATTGGATCTTTATTGGAGCATCATCTATGAAGATTCAAGGATTTTAATGGTTGTGGAAGAAAGGTTGAATCCTTCATTTGATTGATTAAAAAAAATATATAGGGATTTTTTTTTTTTTTTTTTTTTTGGAGATCAATGGTTGCACAGCAATGTTCATTTTGACTCAAAATTAGGGCTAACTACTATGATTTTCTTAGGGTAAGATGTATATGGTTTTGAAGCTTAGGAAGTCAGAAATTGAACATCGTAAATGGTTCACGATTTAGACTTGAAACGAGGAAGATATAGTTGTTTGAAGCAAAGCTGCACAAACGGTATGTTGTAACGGGATTACATACGAGTGCAATTCTTTTTGCTTGTTTGGGATCATATTTTGGGCCACTTTTTGGGCTTGAAAGTTTTTGAATTATGGCAGCTATATAGAAGATTCTTTTGGAAAGTTTTGATTCCAAATATTGGTGTTAAGTTGAAGACAATTAGCTTTGGTTCACAATTGGAAAGTTGTGAAAAATATCCCTTGGTCATGGGATCTCTTTTTGAATATTTCTTTTTTAATGCATACTGTTATATTGCATGTGATGAGAAGTGCTTTCAAAGTTACTAATTTTAGATTTTATTATGGAAAATAAATTTTCATGAGAAAGTTATTTCCAAATTAAGTTTTATTCAACATAGGCATGATGTTTTATTAAGGATTTTTTGTATATATATGTAAAGTTTTTTTGAAAATTTGTGAGAGAATCTAGTTTCCTTTTCTAAAAATCCTTAGAAGATCCCTTTTTCAAAGTTTCTAAGTTTGAAATCTTCAAGGACGTGATTTCTAAATTAAGGGAAGATTCTCATATTTTAAAATCTATATAAAATTGGGTATTCCTTATAAGCACAAGTATTTCAATTTAATGAATAGGTAAAAATTTTGGAAATTCTCATGATAGATAATTTATTTTAAGAAGGTCACCAAAATTATTGAAAGTTTCTTATGAACATTGTATGAAACTCTTAGTAATTTTAAGGGATATAAATTTTCTTGAAAATTAGACTCCAAAGCATGTTATTTACTTAATTTGGGAATAGTGTAGATTAAGGAAATAAAACTTGTGAAAATAAATTAGAGAGCAAAGTTTCCTTTTCTAAATTATTCTAAAGGATTCTAAATTATTTTTTAAAAAAAAAATTATTTTGATAAGAATCCTTATAGAATAAAAGTTTCCTTTTTTGGATAAAGTGCTCTCTAGTTTTTATTTTTCAAGTTTTTGGAAACTTTCTTATTACACTAATCCTTAATTTGGAAAGTAAAAAAAAAAAATTGGAAATTTTCAAGATGGATAATTTATCATTAAGGAAATTACTAAAAGTTTTATTTTTGATAATTTTAATGGAATAGATTTTTACGAAAATTAGATTCCATATTTAAGAATATTTATTAAATTAGAAAGGTGTAGGAATAAGAAAATTAAATTTATCAAGAATTTTGAATAAAGTTACTTTCTAAATTTATTCTTAAGGATTTGAAAAAAAAAAATCTTAATTTTATTTTTGAGAATCCTTGAAGAATTAAATGTTTCTTAAGTGCATAAGGTGCTCTCAAGTTTTCAAAATTTTATAAATTGGAGGTTTCCTTATTACACTGAGTTTCCAATTTGGATAATAAACATCTTATTTCATTGAAAATATTTAGTGATTAGATGGAAATAAATTTCTTTGAAAATATTTTCAAGACAAAATATTTATTAATTGGAATTGTGTGAATAAGGAGAATTTTTATTAAAATAGATTTTGAAATTTTAGAGTAGACATTTTATCAAAAATCATTTTTGGATAAAATACTCTCATAGAAATTTTAAATTTTGCATATGGACATTCTCCTATAACACTGGGCTTCCAAATAAGAATAAATATTTTTGGAAATTCTCAAAGAAGATAATTTATTCATTAAGATAATTACTAATGTTTTAAAAGCTCTAATTTCAAAAGATTAAGTGGGAAAGGGCCATAGGCAAGCCCATAGCCTCCAAGAATGAGCCCATCTTGATTTTGGGTGCATCACCATCCTAAGGATGGGGTGGCCCCAAGAATCAAGGGATATGGACTATCCTTTATGGGCAAGACTGTATATGTTTATAGTGGGAGTGACCAATCCTAAAGATGGAACTCTTCACTTGGTAACATTGATGTCAAAGATCTTAGTTACACACTTAACTTAGACATGAAGTGGTAGAATCACCTAAAGTGGTCCCATTTGCATGGGTTAAGGGCTAAACATAAAGGTATATTGATCAATGCCTTAGGATAAATTTTAAAGTTTAAGGCAAGTTGATCAATTAGAGAGGTTTCTACCCTAGTAATAAGAGTCATGACCTGCCTAAAGTAGGCTTGATTGTTATGATACTAGGATACCTTGCAAAAGGACATGTAGTTTGAGAGCACTACATTTTCGCTAAAGTAATTACCAACTTGTTTTGAATGCTCAGGTTTTTTTTTTTTTTTTAATGCGTGGAATTATTATATTTATTACGGATATCATATCTTTAACTTGTCATCTCTTATCTCTTGTTTAAATTGGACCTAATTATAGACTAAAAATAATCTAGATATAGTATTAATTGCATAGAAGCTAATTTAAGTAGAGTTTGTTATTTTCTTTGAACAAACCTATCATGAAGTAAGACGGATCAAAGGACTAAGTGTCTCATACTTGGGTCTTTAGATAATGTGTTGCAAAAGCAACACATGTCTATTGCCATGGTCTATGATATTCTCTTTAAAGTTGCAAGGGTTATTTACTGATAAGGGTAAGTCAACTAGACAAGTTGCCTTTAGGATTATTATGAATACCAGGAATCATGTTATTTTAGAGTCTTGCCCGATTCCTTTTGGATGGGTAAGAAGATTCTCAAAAAGTAGAAGGGTGTACATATGGAAGTTAGGGTTCTTTAGGTTCTTCTACCAAGAAGAAGAATAACAACACCAAATAAGGAAATTTCAAGAAAATAAATGAGAGAACAAACTCATAGGCAGTAATTCCTTTGTGACCATTTAGGACACTAGAAAATGAATTCTTGGAGTGCCTAAGGATAGGCAAACACACAACATGTTCTTGTTGTTGAATACATAGTGGTGGATTTCTCCAATTGTGGTGGATAGATTTCACACCCATGATCAACAAGTGAGAAGGTCACATGATGGGATTGTACTTACCTTAGCTTTAGTTGCAAGGTTAGATGTGAAAGCTGGTGAGAGGTATTACCTTTTTTATATGAGACTTCATTATCACTTTGCCAAGTAATCAAAGTAGTCAGATCTCAATAAAAGAAAGAGTCTAGCACTAACTAAACATTTGGCTGCTAATGCCTATGTTATGTTAATCTAAATAGGATCCAAAGACTGATCAAGTCTAGACACTTTTATTCTAGAAGATCTTTTAGCATGTGAATCTTGTATAGATAGTAAGATGACCAGAAGACCCTTTATTTCTAAAAATACTTGGAACCAAGGAATGTTTGGAGTTAATACATACTGGCGTGTATGAACCTTTTTGTGTTTATGCATGGAAAGCATGGGTATCTGATCATTTTACTGATAAATACTCTAGGTTTGGATATGTACATAGGAAATCTAATGCCTTGGATAAACTCATTAAATTTAAGGTGGAATCGGATAACCTAATAGGTAAACATATCAAGGCATATCGATTAGATCGAGATGGTATGTCTAGTAGGTTCAATACTTTCCATATGGAGCATAAGGTAATATCCCAATTGTGTGCACCAAGGACTCCATTGTAAAATGGAGTAATGGAAAGAAGATATTGAAATTTGATAGACAAAGTGATATCAATGGTTGGTTTGTCATTATTTCCCATATTCTTTGGGGATATGTTTTAAAGACTGTATAATACCTTTTTTTCTAAAGAGGTGTATCAGTTTATAAGATATCCAAGAGGATTTCAGGATTACTACTTTATAGTTAGGATTATCAGAAGATATTTGTTGCTATAAAAAATAGATTTATGATTAAGACTACATGATATGTAATAGGGTAAATAATGATATAGATTGGAGAATATTAGAAGATAGTCCATCTATATACAACATACTACGAATCTAGTACCAACCATTCTTATTTCTAGTACACTGATGCCTTGTCGTAGTGGGAGAGTTATTAAACAACCAGACTGATACATGTATTTGGGAGAGTCTTTCGAGGTCATTTTAGAGGAATATGAGATTGATCCCATATATTACGATGATAAAACCCATAGGTGTAAGTTGGTCCACAAGAAAAGCAACGGAGTAAATGGAAAAGTTGAGATTTATGTGGCTAGGTTGTAACTAAAGGTTATAGTTCAAAACATTGTTTCGAATATAGGAAACCTTTTCACTAGTAGCCATATTCAGATCCATCAGAGTACTTCTACCCATTACGGTTGATTCATGTTTGATTGGTGTTCCAATTAATTCAACTCAATTGATGTGCTTTGATCTCAATCCTCAGACGGGAGTAATCAACAAAATTTATAAACCTATTTCACCATATACCGGGGTAGCATTTAGCTACCATAGTATAGTGGCTATAGGATCGTCCACAGAGATGGGTTTTCACTTTGCAAATGATATTAGTTCAAAAACTGAATTGGTGCTTTTTCTTTTCTTTGTTAGCTTTAAAAGAAGACATAAGTTTGAATGAAAACGGATGGTATTAAGCTAACCTATCATAAAGTAACTAAAATTAACTAGAAAGAAATTAGAAAGAAAGGTGTTTCTTGGGATTTCAGGTTACTAGGATCAGGTACCAACTACAAAGAGGGAGATTCCGATCACTTGAATCTTTTCCTCGCATTCGGAATTTAACCTATAGTTATTTCCCGAACCGGTGTGATACAGATGCTTGCCATTAATGGTTTCAATGCTAAATCCCTCTCACTGATACACCTTGCAATGGCTCATACCTCTCACCTAGTATTTGCCATTCAAGGTGATCCTTAGCATCGGATCATCCTTCACAAGCGAACAAGAGATAACAATTAGACCTCCATGGAGCAAGATTGCAAGCAATAAGAATCCATGGAATCCGAAAGCTTACCAAGTATTGGCTATTCATGGTAATCCTAGTTAACTAAAAGTATAAAAACCAAAAACAGATCACACTTTCTCTTCATTAAAAACGGAAACAACAAAATCTCACACTTATGTAGCCGGAACCTTACTTAGCTTCCTTTACCCAAGAAACAAAAAGCCTAGCCACTCATCCTCTGAGAAAACATCTCAGAGAATGTCTGGCTAGCAAGAAAATGAAAATGAAAGAGAAGGAAAAATAAAGCAAGGCTATGTATATTCTATATATTGATCGATTCTACATACTTATATATCTATATCTTTTACAATGGATGCAAGGGAATATATATAGAGAAGTTTTTCCAACCTTCCTAGCTAATAAATCTTATGGTTGGTGGATTACAAGGAGAAGAATGGAAATTTATATAAAAATATCTGAAGAAAAGATCTAAAAGAGTCGGTGCACAAATATCTCAATTCGCATGTAGATTTTGCACGTTGCATGGTGACTTGCGAAAATCTCGCAAGTTGATTTCGCAACTTGGAATCCATTTTCGCACGTTGAGCTCCAAGTTCGCAAGTTGCAAAATCACTTTCACAAGTTGGGCTTCTCTGTGACTGTGCGGTTGTATTCCATTTCCATTTCGCAAGGTAGGCTTTAATTTCGCACGTTGGAGTTCCAAATTCGCAAGATGCGAATTTGTCCTTCATCTGGATGCAGTTGTCTTGCAAAGGCTATATCTTCCTCATTTCAGCTCCAATTCGTACACCGTTTGAAGGGTTGGATTCCTGACTTCCTGAGCTTTGAAATGGTATATAGTATGTAGAAAATGGACTTCGGGAAGTGCTCCAAAAGTGTGAAAGAAGACTGCAACTGCTGTCCTTTGTTTTCTTCACTCTGTTTTTCCTCTCTCCGTTGTTCTTTCCTTGCATACTTTGAACGACTTTGGCAAAGGGCTATGGAGCTCCAAATCTTGGTTCTTCATGAATTTGAGCTTCCAAAAGCTTTTCCATGAACTATATACAGCTCTCCCTCATTCTTGGATTGCTTTGGTGTAGCTAAAAGCTATCAAAAACACCAAAACTTAACACAATTTGATTAGAAACTATTGCAAGGGTCCTTAACATGTCAATTGAGTTAAAAGGTAATAATTACTACTCAAGAGTGTTTAAAAGAGTTAATTACAAGCTACAAAATAGCACTTTTTGAGTAGTAATCACTCCCCCCAACCGACATATTGCTAGTCCCTTAGCAATGAAGGAGAGAAAAAATAAAAATAAAAGTAATAAATTTACAAAATCATGCTGATCACTACAAAAAATGTTTAAGTGGCATGACTGATCAAACTCTCACATGGAACATGAAAGAAATAAAACTCAAACTTCAATAGGAGCTATCAAATAATTTGCCTAGTCACAATTCATAAAGAGTAGGCATTATGCAAATTTAAGCTTCAAAATAATTTCCACTCCCAAAGGTCCAATCCTTACTCTTCCATAAAAATCTATGTGTTATTTATTAGTTTCCAGATATAGAATGTCAAACTAATCTCTCCCCTCAACCTAGTTCTTTTCAAAGCTTAGCAAACTAATCAACCTCCAATAGGCTAAGAATGCACCTCTTTTCTTTCACAATTTTTTCTTGTAGGAGTGCAAAGCTTAAAGGCATTCTTTTCTAAATTGTCCATGTAACGGGGGTCCATCGATGACTCCCAACCAATCAAGGTTTAGGGCATCAAGCTTTAAGGATTTTTCAACCACTAACTCCTCGCATTTCACCCCGGACTTTTGAGAATGAATTTTTAATACCCAAGCACCTACAAAATGTTAAACTCCACCTATTCACCCATGTAACGAGCATTGAGGTCGGTGACTCCCAACCATTGAAGGCTTAGGGCACCAGGTTTTAAATATTTTCACCATATACCCTTAGACCTTGCTCGGGTTTCAAGGCAAGTAAAACATTTTTCTTTTTCTTTCTTTTTCCAAAGGCTCATTAGCCTTTTATAAGGTGTCTCAACACTATTAAAATGAGGTCAAAGGTACCAAGTCTAAATTTTCCTAAGTCAAGGGGGAAAATAGTTTTTCATCTTATAAACGAAACCTAGTGTGCACGGTGTGTGATAAGCTTAAAGTGGAAGAAATAAGGTTGAAATCAATAGGAGTTCAATAATTCATCAACTTTAATAAACATAATACAAACTCTAAGTTTCAAGTAAAAAGACAAAAATTTAATTTCTCCAATTTCATTTTGAAATTTTTTTCCTTAATAACCATGGAGAGTATTCAAAAA